>NW_026782384.1:0-130813 GCF_031769215.1 Ylistrum balloti | reverse complement strand
CATCTGAACTAGGACTTTTCTTATTTTCCATGTTGTTTTTAGGGCTAGTGCTAATTCATCTAACTCCAGTAATCCCTCACAACTGCTTTTCTGTCCTTCACTCAACCTAATTGTATGTTTATCAATATCCCGTGTCTCTCTATTTGATTGGTATAGAAATTTGCCTCCTCCTGTAAAATTTCGTCCATATCCACCAAAATGTTACCAGAACCTGTTATTAATTCACAAACTGTTTTATCTATATAATTTCTTTTTTCCAAATTACAAAAGTAATTAGTATTTTTTTCACCATCTTCATACCATGCAGCTTTGAATATTAACATAGCACCCTTTATTTTATCTATACGAATGTCTTCAGAATTTTGTTTTTTGTTTTCCATCTCAGTCAGAAGCTCTCTAGAAGGATCTTCATTAAGTTTTTCTTCTAATTGACTACATTTTAAGGTACCAGGAGTCAAATATGTTAAGATGGCTTGTTATCAACCACATAGAGACACGATTCATGTTATTTGGCATGTAGCATGACTGCACGAAGGGCAATAAAATGTCTAAGATTAAATTACTTTGACTCATTTTCAAATTAACGTGGATTACATGTGAATGTTTTAAAACGTTTACTACATCGATGTATATTAACCGAACCATCCTTACTATATCTATAATTAATTGTTGGTGTCTTATTCAACACTTCTACTCTTAAAGCTTTAAAACATAGTTTTTTGTGTTTTGTTTTTGTTTTTGTTTTCAGATGACAAAGGTTTGGTTGTATGTGTATATAAATTTTTTAACGAACATTTAATCTTCGTGTCATTGATCAAACGTAGATAAAAAGTCCGTCAGAATGTTTGCCAACAGTTTCGTTTTGGTGATTAACACTTTACATTTCATTTCATTAGAATATAGAAAACCTTAAAACCATGCACTTTTTAAACTGTATTGTCTTTTGTTTTACATTAGAATGTCAAACCGTTAGATTATAATATTGCGATAAAAGACTATCAATTACTTTTTTAAAGAGTATAAGAGTATAACATTACACATAACACTATCACAGTTATACAATAGAGGTACTTACGTTTGTCGCATTCGAATACTCGATATTCAGCGAGGAAAGTACATGTGTGCAATCCCAGCTTAATCGGCTTTGCTTACGTACTGAAGCAGCAGTAAAGTATGGCATGCCCAATAATATTACTTCATGAATTATTTCATTCAAATGTAAACAGAATGCAAATGGGAGACGTATTCCAGACCAATTCAGACCTGTCGATCATTCATAATTGAATACTATTAATTAATTTCATCCGAGCATTTAGAAAGCGACGTGTTTCGAAAGGCAGTCCCTTTATTAATCACCAGACCAGAGCAAAAATATATTCAACGTGAAGGTTTCATCATAACATGTTTGCTTTACATATCTAGCATTTGATTACCATACATTACTGCAAGTCATATACCAACAATGATATTCTACATTTAAGTTGGTCAACATTCCTTTACCTTCTCCAAAGAACATTTTTAGTTCACTAATAATTCCTCTATTTGGTCTAAGCTCATATTTGGCCAAGGAGAAGAAGGTATACCACAACGAGAATTTTAAAACTAATTAAGCAGTTGAGAAGGCCCAGTCGCACTGCCTTAAATGAATTAGTACTTCACCCAATGTTGGAGGAACTCATTACATGAATAATATAACCAACAACAAAGGGATATATAACCTACATATAAATATTTAAGAAGGATCCATATAGTATTTCTCAAGACATAGTTACAATGATTATTGTTGAAGGATGGAAGAATGATGATATTAAACGATAGTAAGTCGATATTTGCTATTACCTGCATATAGGTCTTATTCATCCTGGCAAGGCAATAGGCAGATTACATGTTTACATGGCAGAAATACGTATTGCCTGAGGTACTTATGTCAAGTAGGAAAGCACAAAGGGGAATTGGTGATTGGAAACATAATGCCAAACTGTTAATGGATCAAGAACGTGTCAGACAGGTAAAGGAATGTATTGGTGAAACTGTAGATGAGTACATCTGGGGACAAACACAATCTTGAATCTACCACTTTCCGGATAAATGATCAATTATTCTTTGGAATATTAGAAACGAAAATTCGAACCTTGACCATTTCTTACTCTCTAAATAAAGATGAGAACTTGAAAAAACAGGAAAAAAGTCTTGAAACTGACATTATGAAATTAGAAAAAAAACTTAATAAAGATCCTTCTAGAGAGCTTCTGACTGAGATGGAAAACAAAAAACAAAACTTAGAAGACATTCGTAGAGATAAAATAAAGGGTGCTATGTTAATATTCAAAGCTGCATGGTATGAAGATGGTGAAAAAAAATTCTAACTACTTCTGTAATATGGAAAAAAGAAATTATATAAATAAAACAGTTTGTAAATTAATAACAGGTTTTGGTAAGTTTTTAGAGGATATTGACGAAATTTTACAGGAGGAGGCAAATTTCTATAGCAATCAAAGAGAGAGACACGAGATATTGATAAACATACAATTAGGTTGAGTGAAGGACAGAAAAGCAGTTGTGAGGGATTACTGGATTTAGATGAATTAGCACTAGCCCTAAAAACAACATGGAAAATAAGAAAAGTCCTAGTTCAGATGGGTTTGGGTTTGGGGCAGAATTTTACAAAAAAAATTGGTGTGATTTGGGAATTCAGTGTGGCTTCCTTGATCATTAATCATTTTATTGATCACTCATCCTTGTCAGAAATTGTATATAAACCCTTTCTGTATCTTTATACTGAGTCAGTCTCCAGGTACGTACTCTCAAGTGCAACTATGCTAATCTACACACTTAAAATAGGTTGCACTAACTTGATCTGTACGCGGTTAGTACTCGACGTTTTTACATATATTGTTGTAAATGTATATAAATATAAGACGAATGATGCGTAAATATATAGTACAGAACAGGTCTGTATGATATGGCTTGCAATCACAACGAGAGCGTGGAAAACACGTCTATTCTCAGGTAACGCACCGTCGCACATCACCTTCGGGACAAGTTGATATATGATCGAGCGTGTCGCGATGGCCAATTCGTTCAAGTTAACGTCGACACAATGCGCCGTGTGCATCCAGAGATCATTTTCCACAAGATGCTAGTGGTATAAGCCACTTGAATTCAAAGTTATAGAGTTTTAGAATACACACAACCTGACGAAATTGAATTTGTTAGAAAAAAATTCTTTTCGAAACAGGTGAATGTAGAAGTATTTGTTTACACTAGTACGTCTATCTTTTCCAGGTATCCTGTTGCCATAGTCATTTACAATTGGACTCATCATTATGTTCAAACTTGTTTTGACAATGACTATAATAAAGTTAATATATCTGGTATGTATTTTGCATTATAAACCTCGACATGTTGTAAAACTGAAGAAAATAATAATAAAAAAAAGAAATAAATCAATAGAGAGTGAATCTCACGGGTAAAAGATTATTGACTATTTTTCTCTGTGCTTACTTGGACCCACTCCTGTGGTTTTAGTGATTATATTGTAAGTGATACATCGTTTAACTCTAGCCATCATCAATGTATGAGCTTAACATACTGAAATGTATTCAATTTGATAACGGACTGCGGATTTATTTCTTATTATTAAGATTAATATTTTTGTGTCAAATCAGCAAATCTTCTACTTTCTTGTGCATATGTAGGCAGAACTACGCGGACAAAAGTACATGATGTGTAAAACGTATATGCTATTAAAGTGACTCAAACATATGTTCTATCTTTGCTTTATCAGGGAATTATGACTCTATATGTCTTCCTGTATTTTATCATCATTTTTATTGATAAGTATTTGTCTGAACATGGGTGAATATGTGTGTTACGTATTTTAGTTTCTTCCTGTTTTTTCTGTTAATACAAATAGAAGTACTATTATCACTACACTTGATTTCGCAAGAGCATCTGAGTACATTATATAACAGTTCTAGGATGTTCAGGCATACACTTAACATGCCCCTCTTAACGAATGTGTACGAATGTATCTGTGTGCATAAGGTATGACTAATTAAATCATCATCTGATGTATAGCTTTACACCAATGTAGCAGCATTAACTCACAGGGGAGTTCCTAATGCATTGGTGCAATTTGTATACACACATCACTACCATGTGAACAAAGTGATAAAAAACCAACATATCAATATCTGCCATTGTGTATCAACACAGCCATTGTCACCGAGACACCCATTATAAGAGACGTAGAATCTCTTTCTAATTAGCAATCTTTATAAATCTGAAAATACCGACATGTAAATACAAACTTGATTCAAACTCTAGGTCGATAAAACATGTGCAAAGTGCATGAACTAGCATGACAATAGCGTGTAACGGAAGTCACTTCAACATCACTAAAATTACGAGAGAGCAAGTAGGCGCCATTCCGTTGAATGTGAAACGATGACTACGACGATGACCTGTTTCCACCGATAGGCCTACATAGCTTTGATGAGAAATTAAATTTCCACCAATCAAGAGCCAGGAAATAGCAGATATATCTTTTTTTTACAAAAAGAACAAACCACTTGTATGCTTAATGCCATATCATGATGAAATATTACTTCAAAGAAAGATTTTACTTGGATCCGTGTTATATAATATATAGTAGACTGTTACACTGTTTAAAATGGATCTTCTGAAATCCTCTGTTTCCTGTTTTTGTACTTCTTATGAGCAATATATATCATACAGCTAATCAAATCTATCAATTCATTTTTATTTGTTATATAACTTATAATAAAGATTTTAGACACTCATGTAAGCGGTGATTTGTCTTTCTGTATACATCTGCAAGCAATTAAAATAATAAGTTCCTCATTCACAGATACAGTTCCATTTCGAGTTTCGGATGATGATGCTGAACATTTTGATGATGTTTTTGTGCGTGCAATGTGTGATGACAGGTAAGTGGCTGGCTTTGGGTTTAATAGGTCAGTATATCTTTGTTTTTGATCCTTTCAATTTCATATATTTTACAACAAATGCAAAACTATAATTAATCTCTCTGTTTTGACCGGATTTAAACGTCCGATAGATCTTAACCTAAGTATTAAGGTATAATCCATTGGATTGGGCACGTTAATTAATACCATTTCGGGTCCGATTAAGGAATTGAACTCGGGCTGTCTAGATCACTTTTGTTCATCTCTTGCTCCACCTTTTATACATTCATCAGCACTATATGTTGAAATGGAAGAAAAGTAAAATTTCTTTTACACATCTACGACGTAGTTATAAGGCCAGTTTCAAAATTGTTTGAGTGTACGTCCACAATGTTCAATATACCGACTTACACCCTTATTAACTTCGTACCGAAAAGATGACTCGTTGTAAGTCCAAGAGAGATATTTGGTTAATATATATATAGCTGATATGACTTCATGTCTTATTAACAGCTATGGTCATTTATAGACGTCTTGTGTGTGTTTTCGGGAGACAGCAATATATTGCACAATTGCCCAAGTGATACTTTTAATTGATACTGACTTATTCCCGATTCACAAATTAACACATTGAAGTGCTTTATATTGCGGAAGTAACCTAAAAGTGGCAAATCTAACGTTGTACAAGATCGGAAAGTCTGGATCACTCAAACAAATCAGAAAATAAGTTATAAAAACACGACATTTCTATATGTTGCAGTCATTATTTGCCTATGCTGTATGTAGGTTTCAAATTCCATGAAATAAGGACTACAAGGAAACTACTGAAAAAGTACAAAGAGAATAATCCTGTCTTTTGCTTCGTTAACGACACCAGTCAAAATTAGTTTGAATAATGCAAGTAGTGTTCTCAAATGAAAACGAGGTATACAAAATCAATAGGCAACGAGCATTAAACACGTCTAGTTTCATATCGCACAAAGAAATAATGCTTTTCTAAATGAGAACACTATGACGACCATAAAACTTCCCGACATTTCCCATAATTTTCAGCAATCTGCATATCTGGATAATTGAGCTTATCCAGGGCATCTTGGGGTTTTCTTTGTCCAGACTTGGTAAGACTAACCAAAAGCTTGTCTTACGCACTGAAGGCAGGAATGAATTTTATGAACCAGTTGAATAACCCAAAATTCGCCTAAAAGCCTTCACACCCTTTGCGGAACTGATGTTCTTGATGGCATCCACACGATCATATGATGTAGAGATACCATCTTCTGAAATCAGCAGCATCAAGCCTAGGGAAACCTCCTCAACATCGTTCATGTGTTATTGCAAAGTTAGTTCATTGACCAGGACATCATCAATGTAACAGACACAAGATCTAAATGTGTGTCCTCTCAATCCGTTTTCTATCAAGAGCTGCATCAAAAACTGGAAACTGCTGGGAGTCAAACTTAAGCCCATATGTAGTTTTCGAAACATGAATGTTCCAAAGCATTGTTGAATGCTGTTAGAACAGTACTTTCAGGGTCGATCGACATCAGAAAAATACTTTCGATAAGTCGCTGGATGAGAAGTATGCTGGTGTTCTGTCGGCAAACGATTCGCAATTTTATAAGTGCGATTGGAGGTCTACACAGGAACGAACTTTTGACCGGCTATATGTCTTTGTGGTAGGATGAGTTGGTGGACAGCAGTGATCCTTTTTAGATACTACTGGACTTGTGATGAGAATCTGTTCTGACTTCCAAGCTGGTGCTTTAATTCCTTGATCCAACATTCAATCGATCTAGTTGATGCCTTTAAAACGCGCGTTTATCTGGTGGACAACGACATAGTCTTAATGTTTTTGTTTAGCGTCAGGCTTGAGTAGGATCTTGTGTTCAACCAGTTCTGTAAACCCAAGGTTAGGTGACTCGGGAGTGACAAACAGGTCTCTGTGTAGAAGTGAGACTTGGAAATTCTCCTTCACATTTGGCGCCAAAAGATCTGGTATTTCAAATAGGAAACCGAATGAATTGCAGTAGATTGCTTTTGTATAGAACCGATGGGCTTCTGTACAATTTCCAAGATGTCATCGGATAGTTGAAAAAAGTATCATAATCAAATAGATGTTTAAAAACGTGATCCCTTGAAACAAAGCAACGGGATTTGAATTAAGATTTAAAATCTTGATTGGGACAAAGTTTCGCAACTGTAACAATTGACATAGCAACCAAAGGCTTTAATGAATACAGTAGCTCCTTCCAAACCAGATGCCTTGTAAGCTATAGAATTTGTTTTTGGTACTACTACCCACTTCTGAATTTGGAGGTAGAACAGTCCTTTTGGTACAGAATAGTGGAGATGAATCAAGTTGAATGGTCAAAGTCTGTGTCAACCAGAGCTGATATGGAATTTTGATAATTTTGTTAAAGGCAGAAATAAAAATGTATGGTTTTGAATTATTCTTGCATTGAATTGTATCTATTTCCGCATTTATAAAGTTTACATTTGGTTTCCCGAGTAGGTGAGGGGACTGTCTTACCCCGGGCTCTGCTTGTTTCTCTGGTTTCCCGATGAAAGATTTCTGTTCCTCTCTGGGGTCTGCTTGTGTGCGTGTGATGTAAACGTGCTTGTCAACATTTAATATGAAGGAGTTGGATGGCCCCGCTGTTGACAAAGACCTCACAAAAGTTCCATTATAGTTACAGTCGTTTGGGATGACCTTGTCTGTGACAAGCAAAACATTCAATTTACTGGCTGAAATTCCTTACTTAATGATGTTGAGCTGGACTGAATTGCCCAAGAGACTGACGGAAAGATTGGCTTTTGGCTGGTAACTTTGTAAATGGTACCGCAGTCATGGACTCTAACAGAGTAGTCAGCTTGTCTACCTGAGCTTACAGGTCACGAATGCCCAGGTCTTTTTGTTCAGGTACAGCACTCTTTGCAGTGGATATAGCACATATCTATCCAGTAGAGTAGTCTCTGTATTTTCAATACATGGAATGTTTACATCATAGAAAGCAGGTGGAGTTGTCTCCCCGCTATAACCCATTATATCTATATAACATAACAAAAACGCCGTTCTTAAAAGACCATAATTGTCGATAGGAAGCTAAGCATTATAAAGCCAAACCAAATGCATCGCAACCAATACTTAGTGACATGAAAGTCAGGAATTTGGGATAGACCCATTGGTTCCTTACTTGTACGTATTTTAACACTAAGGCCTAAAGTGGGTTAGTGTTAAGAGAGACATTGGGCAAAAGGACCTTAGAAAAGATAAAGACAAAGACTCTAAATAATTACGATCACGCAATGAGGGCAACAAGCAAGAAAACAATGCTTGTTTTACTAAATACATTTAACTGGCTGCAACCTTTTCTCTGCTGCCCAGCAGATAAGACGTAAGTATTGCACCTGGTGTTCCAATTGATTTTTCGTAAATTTGAAGATAGAAATTTTCTCCTCTCTGATCAGCTATTTTCGTCACAAGGGACTCATAAGAGTATATCACAGCCATTCAAAATACCACACACTCGCCCGAACATGTGTTTGGGGGTCATGCTATTGTAACTTGTATGTTTCTGTTATAGTAGTAGCCTTGTGTCTATGTTGAAAGTCTTCAAACCAAAGTGATATCCTTCATTACAAAGTCAAAATGTTCAGTAGCAAATTTAGTTTTAGTTTTGTACACTGTATGTAATACTTTATTTACTATCAGAAAGCATCGTTTGTTCTGACTTCCTCGTGTCTGGTATCAATGGAGTCAATGACACCTCTCTGACCGCTTCAAGTACATTTAAAGGGTGGTTTGAAAATGGGGCACGAAACAGTAGTCTTTTCTATCCTGGAGATCCTCTTACATCCCCAAAAAGAACTGGATCCTGGACTGCGGCATTTAACAACATAGACCAGTTTATACAGGTAAAATTCATGGACAATGGCTAAGTATCGTAGAGTCATTATGTGTTGTAGATAAATAGTGAGACATTTGATGTCTACTTTGGAGATAAACATATATGTAGTGTCAGCTTTAAGATAAACTGTCAGACATTTGGTGTCTTTTTTAGATGAACAGTTGGACATTTGATGTCTGCTTTGAAGATAAACAGATATTTGATGTATGTTTCAGGATAAACAGTTGGACATTTGATGTCTGGTTTAGAGATGCTAAGTCAGACATTTGAAATGAATTTAATTTTAGATTGTGATTATGTTAACATGTTGGTATATCGCCCTAGGTTTATTGAATTTGAATTAAGATTGTGATTATATGAACATTTTGGTAATTCGCCCTAGTGTTATTGAATTTGAGTTAAGATTGTGATTATGTAAACATGTTGGTATATCGCCCTAGGTTTATTGAATTAGAGTTTAGATTGTGATTATATTAACATGTTGGTATTTCGCCCTAGTGTTATTGAATTTGATTTAGATTGTGATTATGTTAACATGTTGGTATTTCGCCTTAGTTTAATTGAATTTGAGTTTAGATTTTGATTATGTTAACATGTTGGTATTTCGCCCTAGGTTTAATTGAAATTGAGTTTAGATTGTGATTATGTTAACATGTTATTTTCTTGTTGTTTCTTGTCAGGTCAATTGAATTTGATAAAAAGATATGTAAAATAATTCTGGTATTTTTTAAATATAATATATACATGGTATGATATATAACTGATCTATTTATCGGGACGGTTTAATGATATCAATCGAAATATTGAGATTAAGTTACTTTTTCCTGTTTCGTTTTGCTATTTCTGCTCTTCAGCTTTCCTCGATTGAATTACAACGCCTCCTTACATTTCACGTAACGTTTACAAAGGATACCATTGTTACAGCTTTAACTGTGCAGGGACGAGGCGATCCTGACATTCCCCAGTGGATTAAATCCTACTATCTACTTTATAGCATGGACAGTGTCACATGGACATATGTGATGTCACCTGATGGATCACAGAATGCAAGTTTGATCTTTTTTATGAATTCTTGACAGTTATAGCGTTCTTGCAATTTGTTGGTCATTGCAACTCTAACTACACTTTAAAACAAGTTCGGACTGTCGTTGTTGTGTTCAACCAATACATATATTTAATAACGAACAAGGTTTTTAAGTGTGATTTGCCACTTTCAATTACAGTTATTCACTGGAAATACAGATCAGAATACCCCTGTGACGTCACTTCTTACATTCAATGTGACAGTCCGCCATCTGCGTATCAATCCACGGACTTGGTATGGGCACATCTCACTCAGATTTGATGTGAGTGGATGTTCAATTAGAAAACGGAAAGGTGAGACACTCATGACTTAATCAGAGTTAAATGTTATAATGTTCTGTATATTAAACATTTCGTTAACATAGATAGTTCCCGTGATCACCTATTTCTAAGGACATTCATCCATTAATGCAATGAACAAAATATTCATCATTCATTGCGAAGAGTATGTGCTTCATACAGGTATAAATGTGAGTGGTAGTATTACTTTACTCAGTTTTGGAACCTAGGTACGATATTTCGTTGAGATGAGCCAGTGCGTGATACAGGAAAACAACAATAAAATAACAATATGTTAACATAATCAAAATCCAAAATCAAATTCAATAAAACTATGGCAAAGTATGAACAAAAGAAATATTTACATGGAGACTCCTGAAAAGTGCAAGGAGAATAAGAGCAATGATTCCGGAAGACCAAGCATCTCCTGTTCATCATGGCATGTCAAATTTGATCAATCAAAGTAAGTATTGTCACATTCTCAAATGAGAACAAGGTATATAACGACGAAACCAACAGGCAAACTAACGCTCATCAAACATGTCCAGTTTCATATTGCACAAAAAATTAGAATAAGAATATTTCTTAATGTGATCACTATGATGACCGTAAAATTTCCCCATAATTTCTTTCACCCTGTATCTTTTGAAACCCTGTCTTTTGAGGTTGCCTTTGAATATCGAATCAACTGCAACCTGTAAACGCCATAAGTTAGGGATACAGGGATGTTGCTATTCCGAAATGGAAATTAGAAACAGGAAAATTGAAATCATCACGCTAATCATAGAGCTGTTTTAAAAAACTGCTAATATCGTTGTAAGATTATATCGAGATAAGTGGCTGATGTAGAAGAAAATGTCGTGTTTATTTTCAATTATGGTAGGTATAAACGGTGAACGTATAAGTGTTATTTCGTTTACTCAGTTTTGGGACCGAGGTACGACCTTTCGTTGAGACGAGTGCGAATACAGATTAGTGTTGTTATTTCGTTTAGTCAGATTATGGGCCAGGCATCATCTTCCGTTGAAACGAGACGTTTTCTAATAGTTGTAAAGATCTCCAATCATTTCTTCGCGATTTCAATAATTAATTTCCTCCTTCCTGTAGTAATGGTTTTATTCATGTCCTTGTGGCGAAACGTCTTTCTAGCAGCCATGATACTTTGTCCGTCTTCGCTGGTGAACTCTGGTATATCTGTTCATTTCGTTTTCTACTCGGGCAACATTTACATATTTGCTATTAAACAGTTCTGTGCTATACATTTCCCTAATTTATGGTAAATAAGTTTCTTCTTGATTTGGTGGAAACGTCATTTGGTTTCTCCACACATTTCAGTATATCACTTTTCTCCGTCACATGTTTAGAATTTGGAGCAAGCGTTTTGTCTCTCATTTACTTACTTTCATATTATATATATAATTCTGTTTATATCAGTCCGATTTAGCCACTTCGTTATGAAGCCAGGAACCGAAGAAAATGATAACCAGCCAGTAATTCCGGCAGATTCTACAGTCCGATTAAGGGCGGAGTGTGGCTGGAAATGTCGGAACCACAGCACATGCATGTCGTTCAGTTACACTACCAGCAACGGTGTACAGTTGTGTACAGGTTACAACGCCTGGATCGTCGTGCCTGGATGGATCACTTCATCCATTAGCTTATCCGTTAATCAAGGTATGGTACCTTTGTTTTAAGAATTTATCAGTTGTTGTATGAATATGAATAAAATTGATACTTAACTAACTGCCACGTCCAGGTAAATCCTGTTGTTTGTGATCATCGGCTATGCATGTCATCTTGTATTGTTATACGACTTGATTACTTTGGTTATTTCGATATTCTGTTGTATTGTTTACTTGAAATATCTTATCTATTGTAAAAGAAAGATTTTGTTAGAGAAAATAAATATTCTAAATCAACAAAACCCTCATTTTCCTGATTCCGTCAAAACTATGTCATCATTATCCAATACATATAATGCCTTACCCACGTATTACTTTAGGAATGGGGGATAAAATTAGCAAATGTGATAACGTGTAGTTTTTGCAGTGAAGCTTCCTGAAAGCCATAACACACAGCCGAAGAATGATCTTCCTTTTGTTATGCTTACTTACTACTCACTGATGGATATTAAAATTGCACATAAGACATACAATTGCATAACACTTTACAATACAATTTTAGAATTAAACACAAAAGAGTCTGAAAAATTGAAGATAATTCTTGTCTACTTTTGTATTCTATCATTGAACGTGTAAGCGCAATACTTGTAAGTTTTAAACTAAAAGACTTTATATGTAAGTTTTAAACTAAAAGACTTTAGATTAAGTTTTAAACTAAAGGACTTTATATGTAAGTTTTAAACTAAAGGACTTTATATGTAAGTTTTGAACGAAATGACTTTATTTGTAAGTTTTGAACTAAAATATTTTTATGTGTAAGTTTAAAACTAAAGGACTTATATGTACGTTTTGAACTAAAAGACTTTAGATTTTAAGTTTGGAACTATACCAGTTTCTTAACACACACTAGATTCTGAGATACATCTCCAATTTTATACCAGTTTCTTTACACAGACTAGATTCTGAGAGACTTCTCAAATTAGATATCAGTTTCTCTACAGACACTAGATTCTGAGAGACACTCTCTCACTTCCGGTATTTTCTTAAAATCCTCCCTTGTGAGGAATGATCTTTGGTTGTCCTGTGCATGGGTCGCATAGATACTACGATTTACCTAACGGTCAGCATAGTGGTAGTGATATGTATGTAACTGAGTGTGGTGTCACTTTCAATATGTCAGAGTTTCAGAAAAAAAGTTCGGTAATCTATTTGAGGAATCAAAATTGGTGAAATCTACCTTGAAGAATGGCAGCGACTAGAGATATCTCTCAGAATCTAGTGTATATAAAGAAAATGATATAATATTAAAGATATCTCTCAGAATCTAGTGTATATAAAGAAAATGATATAATATTAAAGATATCTCTCAGAATCTAGTGTATATAAAGAAAATGATATAATATTAAAGATATCTGTCAAAATCTAATGTGTGTAAAGGAACTGGTATGATATTGAAGATATCTCTCAGAATCTAGTGTATATAAAGAAAATGATATAATATTAAAGATATCTCTCAGAATCTAGTGTATATAAAGAAAATGATTTAATTTCGAGATGTCTGTCAGAATCTGATGTGTGTAACGAAACTGATATAATATTGAAGATATCTCTCAGAATCTAGTGTATATAAAGAAAATGATACAATATTGAAGATATCTGTCAAAATCTAATTTGTGTAACGCAACTGATATAATATTGAAGATATCTCTCAGAATCTAGTGTATATAAAGAAAATGATATAATATTAAAGATATCTGTCAAAATCTAATGTTTGTAACGAAACTGATATAATATTGAAAATATCTCTCAGAATCTAGTGTATATAAAGAAAATGATATAATATTAAAGATATCTCTCAGAATCTAGTGTATATAAAGAAAATGATTTGATTTCGATGTCTGTCATATTTGTGTAAAGGAACTGGTATAATCTCTCAGAATCTAGTGTATATAAAGAAAATGATACAATATTAAATATATCTGTCAAAATCTAATTTGTGTAACGAAACTGATATGATATTGAAGATATCTCTCAGAATCTAGTGTATATAAAGAAAATGATTTAATTTCGAGATGTCTGTCAGAATAAATGTGTGTAAAGGAACTAGTATAATATTGAAGATATATCTCAGAATCTAGTGTATATAAAGAAAATGATATAATGTTAAAGATATCTGTCAAAATCTAATGTGTGTAACGAAACTGATATAATATTGAAGATATCTCTCAGAATCTAGTGTATATAAAGAAAATGATATAATATTAAAGATATCTCTCAGAATCTAGTGCATATAAAGAAAATGATTTTAATTTCGAGATGTCTGTCAGAATCTAATGTGTGTAACGAAACTGATATAATATTGAAGATATCTTTAAGAATCTAGTGTATATAAAGAAAATGATATGATATTAAAGATATCTTTCAAAATCTAATGTGTGTAACGAAACTGATATAATATTGAAGATATCTCTCAGAATCTAGTGTATATAAAGAAAATGATATGATATTGAAGATGTCTGTCAGAATCTAATGTGTGTAAAGGAACTGATATAATATTGAAGATATCTCTCAGAATCTAGTGCATATAAAGAAAATTATATAATATTAAAGATATCTGTCAAAATCTAATGTGTGTAACGAAACTGATATAATATTGAAGATATCTCTCAGAATCTAGTGTATATAAAGAAAATGATTTAATTTCGAGATGTCTGTCAGAATCTAATGTGTGTAACGAAACTGATATAATATTGAAGATATCTTTAAGAATCTAGTGTATATAAAGAAAATGATATAATGTTAAAGTTATATGTCAAAATCTAATGTGTGTAACGAAACTGATATAATATTGAAGATATCTCTCAGAATCTAGTGTATATAAAGAAAATGATATAATATTAAAGATATCTCTCAGAATCTAGTGTATATAAAGAAAATGATTTAATTTCGAGATGTCTGTCAGAATCTAATGTGTGTAAAGGAACTGGTATAATATTGAAGATATCTCTCAGAATCTAGTGTATATAAAGAAAATGATATGATATTAAATATATCTGTCAAAATCTAATGTGTGTAAAGAAACTGGCATAAAATTAGAGATGTCTGTCAGAATCCAGTGTGTGTAATGAAACTGATATGATATTGGAGATTTCTGTCAGAATCTAATATGTGTGAAGGACCTAGTATAAAATTTGAGATTTCTGTCAGAATCTAGTGTGTGTAGTGAAACTGATATAATATTGAATATGTCTATCAGAATCTAGGGTGTGTAAAGAAACTGATATAATATTGAAGATGTCTGTCAGAATCTAATTTATCACATAACCGACCCGTTTTCCCATGTCATACGCCCATGTGATAATAATGGTAATACACATGTAAAATAAAGGTTTGGGATCCGCTGATTGGTCAAAACCGTGTGAACGTATTCATACGCCCGCGCGCGGACTGCTTTTATTTACTACGACAACAAACTGTAGTAAAATATGGCTGACCTGATCAACATTGGCGACACAGTTTTTATTGGTAAGAAGGGGACTGGTGTGGTGAAGGAGATAATCCCACGGGGGTTTGCTGTATTTTATAATGTTGAATTGTGTGGGATTGATTTTCAAATCGAGCTTGAGCGTATTGCAAAGGTGGTACATGTAGATTCCTCCCAACAGCAGACGACCGCTCCGGATGGCGGTCCTGTTGATCCTGAACCGTGAGTGGTGGTAACTTTAAAGTGCACATTCATCAAGTTTGTGATTCACAAAAACCACCTAAGCGAATCCGGAAAGCTATCAATGAAAGTGACAGTGACTCGCAGTAACTGGATCATTAGGCCGAACCTGATGACCCGTGATGACGAGGCGAGGTGACGTCACGTTACCAATATCAAATGAATTTCCAGAAGATTTTTTGTTTTGTGATTTTTCAAAATTATTTTGGCATTGAATAGAATTTAAATGCTTAACTTTGTCGATATTATTTTGGAACATAATAATCTCTTATTCAACTATTGAAAAAGGTACTATTTTAATTGGTTATGTGATAAATATAATCTTAAACTCGTGTCAATGTATTATGGAATTTATTAAACTCGTTTAATAAATTCCATAATACATTGACACTCATGTAAGATCCTCTATGTGTGTAAAAGACCTAGTATAAAAAATGAGATTTCTGTCAGAATCTAGTGTGTGTAAAGAAATTGATAAAATATTGAAGCTGTCTGTCAGAATCGAGTGTGTGTAAAGATACTGATATAAAATAGGAGATGTCTGTCAGAATATAGTGTGTGTAAAGGAACGGGTATAAAATTCGAGATTTCTGTCAGAATATAGTGTGTATAAAGAAACTGATATGAAATTAGAGATGTCTGTCAGAATATAGTGTGTGTAAAGGAACGGGTATAAAATTCGAGATTTCTGTCAGAATATAGTGTGTATAAAGAAACTGATAAAATATTGAAGATGTCTCTCAGAATCTAGTGTGTATAGAGAAACTGATATAAATAGGAGATGTCTCTCAGAAACTAATGTGTATAAGGAAACTGATATAGTATTGAAGATGTCTGTCAAAATCTAGTGTGTATAAAGAAACTGATATTATATTGGAAATTTCCCTCAGAATCCAGCGTATGTAAAGGAACTGATATAATATTGGAGATGTCTGGCAGAATGTAAAAAGCATTCTATAAACGGTCTATCAGCGGTTACTGTAGTTTAAGATCTGGGAGAAATACGAAAAATGATCAAACTAGCGAGATCACCATAACAATATACCAACCAAGATCAAGATGGCACGCTGGGACAAACTAACATAAAGATAGTGTCCACGGATATTTGGACCATCAAAATAAAATGTCATAACCAATAACCATAGAAAAAATGACACCCAATCCAGTGACATTATACTAACATCTGGCTACTTAGTCTCCGTGCATCTCACTCAAATTAACGCCCTATCTGTAGGGAAGTGTATTGTATATAATATTATAAATATCTATATAACTGATGGGTTTCCCTTGAATACAGATGTCCTGTACTTGTATGGCTACAAGGAAAATAAGGAAGTGGCCATCTTGTACAACATTATAGAGATTAGGAAGACCCAGGCAGATGCAGCAACGTCCTGCACAGCTATGTACACTCGACTGATGAAGGTTGACAAGGCATCCAAGATGGCGAGTCTGCAGAATACAGTTTCCGGTTACCTTGTACTGAGTCAGTACTTTGCACCTTGTTTATTTTGAGGTTACGTCAATAAATGTCGCGTATTAATCTAAAGCAGCACACGTGTCCAACTACCTCGGTTAAAACATACATTCATTACTGAAATTCTTGAACTTATACTGTTGTGAACACTTCTTATACGTTTCAGTAGCATTTGTCTTTAAATTGAAACCCATCACACAAGTTCATTAGGGATCTAACTATTTCATTGTAGAACATGACTTCCGTTTCTACGTCGCGGGAGTCTACAGCCCTCCAACCTGGCGTTACATCGGGGAAGAAACAGATGAGATCGACAGTACTCTCTGGTCTCCTGGCAACCCAAATGCAGGTCAAGGTCACTGCGTCATGTTGACAGAAGCAGGACTGACAAGTGTGGATTGCGAACAACGGCTTTCTCAATTTGTGGGAATTGACGTGTCACAAGCAATTTTTTTATTTTTCTTCCATTTATTTTTAATTGTGTGTATGTTTGAGTGTTTTATCATATTTTTTGAAAGGAGAAGACAGTTAATTATCTATATAATTTATCTTTATGTCGGCAAATATGATCTCTTTTCATGACACCATGGGCAATATATCAACCTCCTCTAGAAAACGGCTCTATTATGTACCTATATTTACCTATATAATGTCACGAATATTTCATTACAAGTTTGTAATACGTTGTGATTAGAAAATAATTACAATTAGAACACTGTTTAATTCCACAAAGATTGCGTCGACTGACATGACCGTTAACCCATACAAACATTGTTGATATTTCCAATACAGGCCCGTGTGTTTTATACAGGATATGGCCAGTAAAGTCGAGTACATAAAGATTTGAGTTTTCTTATGTAGCTTATAACTATCCAAAAATGAACAGGTTATTTGTTATCAGTCGTTGGATTTGAACGGGGACAACTCACATTAACTGGTGGTTGTACAAAAATCTATATCCATCACTATTTTGTAATAAAGTTACATAAAGGTAAAGTGACATATTTTGTATTAAGTAGATTTTTGTACAAAACAAGCACTTAGAAAATTATTACATCTTGAGTTACAATTTTTCTTGTAAAGCAGAAAAAATGATTTCCTGTTTGTGACTGGGAAAAAAAATCAAGTTGGTAAAGGGATTAATATGTTGTTGTTTTTTTTTTTTGTAAATAATATTTGCTTGCTATTGGCACTGACTGAAGTACCGCATGATTTTATGAAATGTTTTATATCCATGTAGCTGGTATGTATAAGTGTCGCACATGGTGTGTATTATGAGATGACTATCTTATCCGAAGGATTCTGACTATCAGTCCAAGACCATTACTTTTGTCTTGGTCGCGATGTCGATGTTCCGAATTCATCCTAAGTATATTATGACCTATTTGGGTGTCCTGCTTGGAGCAATCGGTTGTAAACTTCAGTATATCAGCACTATAGAATCATCTCCAGTTCTGCATTATCGCAAGGAGGTTTGCACAAATAACCACACGTGCACTCGCCTAGTATATGTAGACACATAATGATGTAGATCAATTTTAAACTTGTATGCTGATTTGATGCTGGAATGTCAGAAACCTCGACAACAATTAAAATCAACAAAACAATGGCCGCCGGAGTAGGGGGAGTTGTTCTGTTCTCCTGCTTCATGGGATTTTTAGGCAGCTATCAAAACATTCTTGATTGGTAGACAGATGACATTAACATAGCTATAGAAATACAGAACAAGCATAAACGTGAGGGTCGAATAGACTTATATCGCAAATGGAGAAACAAAGTTACAGCTATGATAAAATTTGCAAAATCTAATTTTTTTCACTTCTGTTTTAGATCAGTATAAAAATTTTTAAAAACTACTGGAATAATTTTAAAATTTTTTTCCGAAGAAATCTTCAAGTTTGCCCGGTTTTATGAAAGATCAAAGTGAAAATGATGTTACCAATAAAACAGAAATATGTAACAGTTTTAATGAATATTTCACAAATATAGCGGAACGCTATGTAAACGAAACATATATTTTTAATATCCCCCGAGTATAAACTACTTTTATCGAGAATTGTTTTGTTGAATTTAGATGTTAACAAGGCCACTAGGCTGGATAACATAAGTGCTAAATTTTTAAAGCACTGTGCCAAATCCATTGCCCCGATTGTATGTAAAATCATGAATTTCTGTATTGATACAAATATGTTTCCAGAAGTTTGGAAATATGCAAAAGAGAGAACTCTTTTCAAAAAGGGTAAAAAAAGAACTGTTGGGCAATTACAGACCAATATCAGTATTGCCTGTGTTATCAAAGTGTTTAGAAAGACACATTCAGGTCCATTTGTATAAGTTTTGACTGGTCACAATTTGATCACAGTTAACAAATATGGCTTTAGAGAAAAGCATTCACGTCAGACTGCACTAACCAACATTACAAATAGTTGGTATGAAGCTATTGACAAAGGTAATTTGACAGGTGTTCTTTTTCTGGATTTCCGGAAGACTTTTGACTTTGTTAACCACACTGTTTTATTGTCAAAACTGGAATTGAATAGTTGTTTATCTATAACAGTGAACTTTTCTCAAAGTTATTTGATTGGGAGATTTCAAATTGTAAGCTTTAAAAACACTTTAAGTAATAATCTCCCAGTCACAATCGGCGTCCCTCAAGGGTCAATACTGGGACCACTTTTTCATTTCATATGTAAATGATCTGCCCCTGATTACAAACCAAATTTGTATGTACATGTACGCAGATGACACTGCATTACAATACATGGTAAATTACTTGAGGATGTAAACAACAGCCTCAATAATGATGCTAAAATTGGTGTCAAAATGGTGTGATGAAAACAAAATGTGCACTAATACAGAAAAGACGAAAGCCATGCTCGTCAGTACTTCGCAGAGGAAATGTAAACTAAAAACAGATCTGTCCAGTGTTATCAATTATGTTAACATTGAAAATGTAAGAAGCGAGAAGCTCGTAGGAGTTTCGATAGATGATTGTCTCTCTTGGAATAACCAAATTTTAAATACATGTAAAAAGATATTCAGTCTAATTTTTCAGATGAAAAAGCTGACACCTTTTGTAAGCTAGTCATCTTGCATAACCGTTTTCAACTGTTTTATCAGCCCACATATTTACTATTGTTCTATTGTATGGGGAAACAGCTCCAAAACGAACACTTTAAAATTGCAACGTTTGCCAAAGAGGGCAGCTAGAATCATTTTGAACTGTGATTTTACAACACCTTCCTGTGATATGTTCAAAAGGTTGAACTGGTTATCTTTTAGCAAAATAGTTTTATATAACCAAGCACGTTTTATGTACAAGATTCCTAACAATTTAGCTCCACAAAACTTGAATGATTTTATGTATACATTTGATGTACAGACCAGGACAACTAGATCCTCATCTACCAATGTGTTTTATTTACCATGTCATTAGTCAAACATTATTAGGAGATCTTTTAGATACCAAGGACCCCACCTGTATGTCCTGTTTTTTATACATATGTTTCTTAAGGTTGTAAATATTGTACATTTTAATATGTCGTGACCATATGGAAGATGAGCTGTACACTCAATATGTAATCAAGAATAAATAAAGACGATTATTATAATTATTATTAGCCTATTTTCAAAAATCGTCAATATGAGTTACTTAATTCAGTAAAATATCTTTGTTTAAAGTTTAACATTACCAAATATATGCGTTTCAGCATGTTATTATGCTTCACACTCGCAGTCCTCTGAGACGAATCCGGTTAAATCATAACCTACATGTATCTAGTGCAGAAAAACAACAAATCAATAACAAAGTAATAAATCAGAGATCGATCTCTCCTATATAAAAAAAACATTGACTGTATCTAATCAAATAGAGTGATCACAACCACCCCAATGTATGTATTAAGACAGTTAAGGAACGATAACTCTGGTAGAGATTTATCAAATCTAACATGCTAGATCACGTATAGGATGCAGTTCCTCAAAATGTCGCCTTTTAAAAGCTAAATGTTGATTTGCTATGGTATAGTTACGTATTGTTAACATATCGACAAAATGTCGAAATATTATCAAGTGGAACATTAGTAGTACCCACATTTTGCAACCATCAAATTAATGGTACCATCATTGTTGAATTACCTATCCATTTATGTATGTTTCTTCATATTCATATCCTATTTCATTCATCAAAAAGTACGAAGGCCTGTTAACTATGTGTCCAATGCTAAATTCCTCCAATATAATTAATACAAGAGCGATCATCGAAATGGTTTCAAATCTATTGTCAGCAGATTTTGTATTTGGTGAGAAGGATTATGTATACATGTAAATATGTTAGTATATGTAGTTATATCATCCCTTGTATACAAGCTGCCTGGTGTATTTGTTACACATACCTGAATACAATATAAACTAAGTTATCCTATAGAGCTAGCTCTCTGGTCATACATCTGACATGTACATTTTTTAAAGTTTTATATGTAAATTGAATCTTAGGAGAATAAAAGAACCAATGAGTTCAACGAAAATAAAATCCCAAAGAAAATGGTTGATTCAACAGTAGGCATTATCTAATAGAAATAACTCTATTTGAATTAATGACAAACATTTCAGTGACTCAAACTGACTTATATCCTAAAATAATATATATGTGTATATATAACGAAAATTGTTTCACTTGCATATCGTCATTAACTATATATATATTTAACGGTTACAATCACGTGTGTTGATGCTTAATATATATTTATTTAAGGGTAACAATCACGTATGTTGATGCTATATATATTTATTTAAAGGTTACAATCACGTATGTTGATGCTATATATATGATTAAAGGTAACAATCACGTGTGTTGATGTTATATATATATATATATATATATATATATATATGTTTAAAGGTAACAATCACGTGTGTTGATGTTATATATATATATATATTTCAAGGTTACAATCACGTGTGTTGATGTTATATATATATATATGTTACAATCCCGTATTTTAATGATTTATATATATATTTAAAGGTTACAATCACGTGTGTTGAACATTGGAACTTCCATTATTGATCTTTAGTTACTTAACAGCAATAACAATGCAGATGAATCAACGTAAACAAAAAAATGATAATAATAGAGTACGATTCAGTAACAGAAAAATACATGTATGTGTATAAGAGTTTAATATAAAACATCTGATTATGAAATCAAAAAGACTTAAATACTTGTTTGAGAGTGAAAATTGAAATGTATGTGTGAGTAGACGTTTGTTTATATTATGTATGGTGTGCATATGTGAATATACGCCTTTATTTACGTAATGGAAAATCTATATATGATTATATTTTGCAAATATGATCACCCCTTTTCTTTTTTCCTTTTTTTCATCTTTCCTTTTAAAATCTTTCTTTAATCGAACATATCCGAACATATCGATTCGGATCTTATATCATCTTGTCAAAGTGAAACAATTATAGACATATATATAGTTTAAGTTTTTTGTTGAGTCGATTTAAAACAAAACAAGGCTGCAGTGAATGAGCTGATAAGGAGAGTAAGTATGAGCGAGTCTGTGAATGAGCAAGAGTGTTCATTTTCTTTATTAAAAAATAGATACCTTGAATGCTAATAAATGTAAACACAATACATAGATTATGACAGGTACAACCTTTTCTCAGACGAGTAATTGATTTAAAAACAAAGTAAGACTGCTATAAATATACTGATAAGGAATGGATGTATGAGCGAGTCTATGCGTACTTCTAAAAAATCGTTGAATGGAAATTGGTATAAAAAAGTGTGAGTGTACAAGTCTGGAGAGAAAACACATGAAACACATTGTAAACATTGCTGAAATCAGTATCTTGTTCTCTGAGTGAAAAAACAAAACAAAAAAAAAAAAAACATTATTGTCTTAAAATAATGATGATCACCAGGATTTAGCTGGACTTCCCGACTCCCGGACCATACACTTGTAACATAGTGACACTATAATGATATTTATGGACCATGGGTAGGGTGTGCCCTGTGATAATGATGATGATATAAGTATTGCCATAATACAAACTGTCTGAGCTGTACCACTTTTTTTATCTCATGCGATCTCTTGTCATGCCTATTTCTGTTCTTTGTCAGAATGTTGTCTGGGTATTAAATCTTTTCCCGATTTACTAATAAAATCTTGAAACCTATGTTTGTTTTCTGATTCTTAATTAGCGTACAATATATTCATTGCAGGTTATTGCACCTGAGGCTGGTATTTGTCCTTCCCTGTAGGGTACTGAGCTTTGCTAACGAGGATTATGTTTGAGGATTTGTGATTTGATCTATTTGTTTCTATGGTAACAGAAAAGTAATTAATTTGAGAACTTCCCGATAGCAAAAGATGCTACTAGCTTAACACATGTAAAAGGTTTTGAGTAACTATCTCGAACGGCTTAAAAAAGAACTGAAATTTGTGATGAGGATTAGCTGTGTCCATGGTGAAAGAAAAATATAACCACGGTATTTACTTAATATATACAGAAACGTTTTGTGGCGTTGAGTGGAATGGGTTCGAAGGTGTATCCCGGAAAAAAAGTTCATACTAATTTTGTGCTTTTTGACTAAGTTTCCATGGCAACAGACATAATATAAAAAAATGAAATGTCGTCTATAGCACAATGCAAAATTAGAGAACTAACCTAATATATACAGAAAGATTGGTCAAACGCATCATTTACTGTTTCAGGTTTAAAAATAAAAGACCAGTCAGTGTTTGAGAAAAAATTCTTCATGTATAAAAAAGTCTGCAATGTTTATAGTTAAAAGCTGTACGGTCCAAGTTACTATAACTCACTACGTCCGGTATAGAGAGGTTCCCCGCAACGGCGAAGTGGTCGGATTCCAGAATTGGGTCACCAAGTATTTTGTCACGCCTGGTTGTTCTCGATACGTATTGATGTAAGTCGCGTTCAATATTGCTGTATACCTGGGGCTGTCGTTTACACGATGGGGCACCAAAAGGGGTTCCGAATGCTCTTGTACCCAGTTGATATCAGGGAAATTAAAATCTCCTAATATTAAAACATCACTTTTCCCATCGATATTGTCCATTAATAATTCGATGGATTTCTCGAACTCGTTGATGTAATCAAGTGGACAGTCGGGCGGCAGATATATGGAAGAAACAAAAAGTTCACGTTTATTTGTCAACAATTCGACCCAAATTACCTCACAGTCCGTTTGTATATCGGGCCTGTGAATGCACTGACATTTTGTATTAACAGCCAGTAACACTCCTCCGTCCCTTGTTTTAATGGAATTGGTCATGTTTCTGTCGTTCCTAAAAATGTTAAAATGATCTGTATCCAATAATTCAATACTAAACACACCATCATGTAACCGTGTCTCCGTCAAAGCTATAATGTCGTAGTCTGTAGGACAGAAGTTGGAGTTCATAGTGTGGAATTTGTTAGTTACACTGCGGGTATTCTGATAATAAAACTTGATATTTGTAGGAGCAAGGTTGATCTCAATGTTCCAACTCAAAAGCAACCCAAGACATATAATGGTGCCAATGGCAGAGTGTTTTGAAGGAGTTCCGTGAGTTGAGGTCGGTGACTGTGTATTGAACATATGTATAGAAAGTTTATCGTACAGAACAGAAACACCGAATTTACCTTCTCCCCGTTATGCAAACTGCAAATCAGTTGTGAAACAGGATCAGGAACACTCATGTATATTGTGTGGCACCCGGAGTTCTTAAAAAGTGTCGGAGGATTGTTTCCATATTTGGAAGGATATCTATGGATTAAAATAATGATACGTTCGAAATCTCCGAAAGTAGGATTGTGTCATCTTTACTGTTTATATGAAATAACGAGTAATATTCATCTGGCAGTCTTTTAGGGAACGAGGTATGGTAAAAACATATTCAAATTATTCTCGAATATCGATTATTGTGCAAATTACGACATCCATCATAGTAAAAATGAAAAGTTGATAAGTATGCTTGGCGCATAGTTTCAGTACTTTAAATGTTTTGAACATTTTCGGAGATCCCTAATGAAATAGGAGCTATTATATCCGTATACAAATTAGTGGGTTCTACTGTATTAAAATGACATTTAACACCATTTGGATACGTATGATATCATATAGGGTATTTTAAACGCCACATTATGCCGCCGAAGACATATTAATCTCCCTTTTTCTGATCAAATGTTAAATGAAGCTTGAGTTAGCGATCCTCTAGTAGAACGGGTGTTATTACAAACGCAGCTAGCTATATAGAAATCTCTATGGAAAGTAAACGCAATCTGATGTTACCATTTTTTTTTAATTTTCGGAGATCGCCATCAAAATGGAAAACTGGGAAAGCATTTTATAATTGTGTTTTAATCAGTGGGTTCCGCCGCATGAATCAGGTAAGTACGTAAGGTTATGAGACATAAGATTATAAGATGACGTCGGCAGGACTCTCCGTTTTATTCGTATAAGGTGTGATTTTTATGTGCTTTGAATGAAGACCATAAAGGTACATTTGACATTTACAATATCCTCGATAGAATCTGTGACACGTTGCTCGATCATTACTTCGGAATATTCACGTGCGCTTTCTCTACATTATCTTGGACACCGTAAGAGCTGACAATATGTTTACATATCTACCTTAATAAGTATCTAGTTAAACATAAGGTAAATAACTCAATCAATCAAATAGCGATCAACATAGTTAAACACCAGATCACAACACTCACTGTATTACAATATATACATCTGTCTGTTGTATATAGCCGTTTACTACGGCCGCCGTACTATTAACAATAGAATAAAACATTACATTAGTTCCAACAATCTAATTAGCGAAAACCAAAGCGGTTTCAGGAATCATAGGTCAACAGTCAGTCCAAATAGCATCTGAGATTAAAAACACAGCGCTGATAAGCATTTTGGTTGAATCCAGCGAATAGCCTTAAAACTAAGGAGGGAAAATACAGCAACAAACTAAAACAACATGCCAAACCGCCATAAAACTTTGTAATAAATCAACTTCTCGTCGAACACATTTTAGACCATATTAAAAATGAAAAGATATGTTTCCAAATCCCAACTCCACACTGGACAAAACCAACAAAATGGAAAATCTAGCATAAACTGACGCAACAGCATTATCAATAATTGACGAGAAATATAGCGATCATAGCAAATACCATGATGACGGATAAAAAAATCCGCAAACGAACAGAGTAAGGTATTTATTCTAACTCCATATCAAATCTAGTTAAAAGCGTTAACAACAAGGAACTTTGGTAAATTTTAAGTACGTACTATCACATGTCAATATACCAGGTAATATCAAACAAAAGCTAGCCAAAAACGCTCTTCAGAAAAACACAAAAGAATGGTGAAATTATCTAAGACAAGAGTATATTCAATTATCTATCAACAATTCATTAATGAATTGTCAGAAGCTTGGAAAAAATGGAAAGATCAAACAACCTGTGGCAGTTCATAGATAAACCTAATACTTAATCAAAAGCTTTAGAAGATGTTATCGTCACAAGACTAGAATTAGGAACCAAGAAATGAAAAAGTAATATCAGTTAGAAAGGCAAAGATATCTCTCCAGATTGTACGCATTGTAAAACAGAAGAGCCAATATATCACATTTTTATATATTGCAACAGATTCGATCAAGAAGGAAAAGATCTAATTATCGAAATTAAAAGAATAAAAATCAAAATGCATATCCATCAACCTGGCTTTAATGTGAAATATGAAACTAGTGCATAGAATGTTCGTCGAATTCTTAAGAAAAGTAGACTACAAATATAATCCGTAAACAGAAAGGTCAAGGGGAGACAACTCCTAAACATCAGAAACCTACACAACACTGCACAATAGGTAAGATCCCCAGAATACAAAGGGAGAATGCACCAGAGAGGTTTACTACTGACTCTCTAATTCATTGGTGCCTATTGACACAACATAAGGTGTGTTGTTTCCTCCTCTGTGCTCCACACCAAATAATCACATTTATAAAATAATCTGAAACTGTACGCATAAATAAGATAACACACAAAAGTAAACCTGACCTTTCAAGTATTTGTTAAAGCTAAAGACTAAATAGAAAGAAAAATACATAAACAAAAACTCCACATTTAAGGCTCTAAGTCCAGTATATATTAAGCATGAAGGAAACCTCGAGGTCGGATTCGGGTCTTCTATGCTTGTAGCATATAGAACCCCCACCCCCTCCCCTAACCCATATCACACCCTATATAAATAGTGCTTCAACACACAAACCGCGGGATGTATATACCAGTATATAGTTTAGATTAGACAAATTAATCCCTCCCTATCTATACTCAAATGTAGCTAGTTGGAATCAACACACTACTCCTACTAAACACATAGCCTAAAACATAATCCAGCCATCCTAGCCGTGCATGAACAAGGAAGCTCTCTCTTTCCAAAATCTTCAATCTGTCTCAACCTATCATAACACTTTCTACTTCAACGAAGCTTATAATTCGGAACCTCTCATAACCCTTCTAAATCAGCAGAGTAACATAAATCACATATGTATAACTATAAAAGTCGGTATAGTGAACAGAAGTATACATAAGGAATGGAGTGGAATCACATAAAGCAATAGACATTTGTAAAGTGAATGAGTAGCTTAGTCAATATGATTGAAAAGGTTTTCAAGACTGGACAACAAAAAGAAAAACAGTTGTTAATTATGATTTTACCAGCACCGAACTAACCATTTACCACCAATAATAACCCTGCGGATGGAACTTTAAACGGTGGCCCGTGTGCGGATTTGTCAACTCTTGCACGCTAAAGATCCACCTTTGGCTTTTCGTAAAAAGAATAGGCTTGATAAAGCCGGTTCAGGGGTCTAGGGGTAGTGTCAGACTATAGAATTATCTTTCAGGCATAAGGCGGACTTTGAAGTTACCCAAACAAAAAAAAAACAAATCTAGATAGGCACCCAACTCTTCCTTTCCTAATATATATATCTCAGAGGCGGTTTCATCAAGTCAACTCCTGACGTCACCTTGAAGCTTTGAACCATTAACAGTGACCAAGTTACCCTGTAACCACACCACACTACTGTGGCCGAGTCACTCGTTTAACCACGACACACTACAGCGATCAAGTTACGCTGTTACCACACCACACTACTGTGGCCGGTCACTTGTTTAACCACGACACACTACAGCGATCAAGTTACCTTGTTACCACACCACACTACTGTGACCGTGCCACTCGTTTAACCACGAAACACATTTCAGTGACTAGGTTACCCTGTTACCACAGCATACTACTGTGACCGAGTTCTAATTTTCAGAACGTTATGTATGATTTTTAAATGTCTACATGGAGCTATACCAAATTACCTATCAGAGAATTTTTGTTTAGTAAGAAATGTCCATTCCAGAAATACTAGGTTCTCAGATGCAAATAACATTAATATTCCGAAACACAGAACAACATTATATTCCAAACAGTTTTTTTATCGCCGGCATCCAACTTTGGAATGGTCTTTCAGATGAGTTGAAGACCGTAAATACAATTCCCAGTTTTAAGCAAAAGCTTGTCAAATATCTTCATAGCTTTTAAACAACTCAGTCTCTTAATTAAGTTACATCTTTTAGTTTATGCTATATTAGCATATATCAGGTCATTTTTTATTGTTTTGCTATGTTAGCATGTATGTATATTAGGCAATAGCCATTTAACTTGACAAAATAATTTTTGCATGAAATTTGTGCATTCTGTGATAATTTTTAACTAACAAATGCTGTGATATTGATTTGTAATCTTAAAATTATCTTATAGTGCTGTATTACTATTTTTATGTTATTATCTGTGCTGTCTTTAGCTAATTTTTGGAACTAATTTGTGTATTTTACTAACAAGAGGACCATGTGGTAGATTTGTCTTTGGCTAAACATGTTTTATCCTCAATAAAGAATGTTTATTATCATTATAGTCGCATATCTTTTATCCCCCACGAAACGTGTACGCGGGAATGTTAATGTGGGCTTCATCCGTGTGCCCGTGCTTGTGTGCGTTCGTCAGAGGATTTTCATTACTGGTACTTCGAAACCGTTTAAGTCAACTTTATATAACTCTCTGAATGCATTAGGTTAGAATCTTAGTTGTGCGTTTTACTATTGAAGACATTTATTTTTTAACATCTTTTTTGTTACCATGGTGTCATGGCCAAAAATACTAAATTAGTGTTTACGTTCCTTTCCTGGCTACAACTTCGAAATTATTCCACTCAACTCAACAAAACTTTCTGTATATATTAGGTTAGTTCTCTAGTTGTGCATTGTGCTATAGAAGATATTTCATTTTTTTGTATTTTGTCTGTTGCCATGGAAACTTAGTCAAAAAGCGAAAAAAATAGTTTGAACTTTCTTCTCCGGGCTACATCTTCGAACCCATTCCACTCAACTCCACAAAACGTTTCTGTATATATGAAGTAAATACCGTGGTTATATTTTTCTTTCAACATGGACACAGCTAATCCTCATCACAAATTTCAGTTCTTTTTTAAGCCGTTCGAGATAGTTGCTCAAAACCTTTTACATGTGTTAAGCTAGTAGCATCTTTTGCTATGGGGAAGTTCTCCAATTAATCACTTTTCTGTTGCCATAGAAACAAATAGACCAAATCAAAAAGTTAAGTTTTTTTTTAGACCAGTTCTCTCAAACCATTCAAGATAATTAACCGGTACTCAAAATTTTGTACCAGTATCAAGCTAGCTAGTAGAAGTTCTCCATTTCAAAACTTTGTATGGGACAATTAGAAATAACAAAGATAATTAAACTTGCGTCGTCATTTAAGGGCGTATGGGACCTCGTTACATCCTGTGTCTTGGTACACGCTGTATCCTTAGTAATGTCATCTGTATATCTAGCCTATCTCTGAATTAGCAGTGCGTCGCCCTGCAGTGGGTAGGGCTTTATACATGTATATACATATATATGTGATAAAAGTGAAACATGCATAAGTACACAAACACATTCAGATTGAAGTCAGCCGTGAACTGGAAGCGAGTGATAGCTGACTTAAAGCCATGATAGGAATTATCACAAAATTTCCATAAATTCAAGCTCTTCATAAACACGTTTGGCGTGTAACCGCCTGATTTTACCTAAACGTGACCAACAAAAAAAAATTGATAATGATTTTTTTCTAGTTCGATAAATTTGGGTCGGTAAATTCAGTGAGCTATATTCAAAGTCCAGTTATCAGAAACGAATTCTTGAATAGGTAACCTGTGTTATTTTTTACAGATCGTTAAAGTTACTACCTGAACCAATGTACTTCATGACAGTGGGGTGTCCATGGCTTCAAATACAAATATGACACGCAAAAACACTAATACAATGTGATCAGATATATAACTTAAATCCTATCCTTGAAAAATCAGTACAAGCTTGCACTAATACCGGAAAATTGAAAAAAAAATGAACCACAAATATTAAATATATGCATTGCGGCAATTACTAGCCAAAATCTGATTTATTACCTTTAGTGGTAGTGAATGTAGCCGAGAAAGTACATGATGGTGCTTCTTTGTACTTTGTACAATCCCATGGACATATATGGTTTAATATTTGTAAGCCAAGCGTGCATAACTTGTCATTATCACATTAAGTCCACAGTGAAAAACACTTCAATCTCATAATTGCGTCACCGATGAATGGTTCAGTCTTTTGGTGAAAAATTAGATCTTGCTTGATCGCGAATAAAGGAATCCCAGATAATGACAGATAGTACACAATGGCTGTTAATACGCCAAATATCAAACTCAGAAAAAATACAGACACAAACACATACACAAACAAGTTGATAGTTCAGGAATTTGAAACCCTTTGAATTGTGAAACGCGAACAGGAGTAAACAAGAATCGAGCGACAGCGAAGCTGTTAAATCATGGCGGGGTATTCCATGTATGACGTAGTAATGGTAGAGGCGGGATATTGGAATCGTTTACAGCTTAACATGCCCGGAAGATGGACAAAACAGAGGCTGTTCCAAAGCTGTATTTATAACCAATAGTGACTTGGTATGTATAATCGTGCTCAATCGTATTACCATATATAAGTTAGTATCTTTTTATGTCACTTCACAATTATCTAAACTATTGATGATCTATAATCATTTATAACATATCTTCTTTTCTTATGTTTTCTCTCATGATTTAGATCAATTCAAATAGGAATTCTTATCATGTTAAATTTTAGTACCATTGATAAATCATACAAACTGCAATCTGATAATGAATAAATTTAGTGTTTATTTCCTTGATTTCTTTTGGTTCTTAAAGTTGCACGAAAAAGATGAGCAAAGCAATCCAGATGTGGAAGGAACTCGAGGCACAATAACGTCAGCAAACATTTGGGCGATCTCCTCACTCTAAAACTATTAGGAATTTGTCTACTACCTGCCTAAGTTTTGTGTGAAAACCTTATATCGTTTTCGTTAGGACTCATATTGAGATTACCCTATAAGGGAAGATCAGAAATCTAATCTTAATCTTCAAAAAAATATGATTTTTCACTCTTGTTGGTATTTTCAAAGAAAAGAAATATAGAAAGTAATACTTACTTTCTGCGTTACCTAACATTACAAAAGGCACAATGAATGCTGCCTGCTGGATTCATGAAGTGTTGAATGTTCAAATCGGTATAACTATTGTTTCAATTGCATTTCCATACCAATTCAGAGCTCGATGACGAAAATCTTTTATCGACTAGAAGTTATAGTGAAGGTGATGCTTGACTTTTACAACTGCTAGAATTACCCATAGTCAAGAGCTATGGCATTAACATAGTCATTCCAACCAAACAACAGTTCAGAATATGTGTAGGCGCTTGCAGTTCTTCTGAAATTATTTGGTTTGTGAAAAATAAGAAATGCATTCAATTACAGGGCTGGTACAACTTTCCATCTGAATTTTTTTTTCAATCACAGCTAATGCAGCTGACATAAAGTTCAACAAAATTTTGTTAAGAAAAAAATATATACGATATCAACATATTGATCATGCAGTATATATATCGCTCACTCAAATTCCAGTCAAGGTTAGTTATTTAGTAGATTTCTGTTCTAATCTTATCGTTTAATTTGCAAGTCATTCGCAAGGTCCTTGATACTATAAATAAGTTCTAAACCTGCAGGTCAAAGCATACAGAAAAACATATGAATAATGAAAGATCCGCAGGAAGACTCCTGAAAAAGTACAAGATTCAGCGTCTTCGCTTCATCGAAAACGAGTTAAATGCAAAAATATGCTTTGGAGGTTTTTTTTCATATTTTTGTGGTTTTACCAAACGCTTGATGCAAACAGGAAAGTCGAAATTCGACAATTGTTATCTTAATTACATGACCTAATAGAATACACAAAGATAAATATGTCTGTAATAGATATACTACGGTAATATAGAAAAATCGATAGTTTTCAAAAGTGACGATCTCAGTCTCGAACAATTACCAATACATGTTAAATTCGCCCAAAATGCATGATAGAATATGTTTCATCTTTAACTTAAATCTTAAGGCTTAGTTTATTTTTTGATGGGTATTCGTTTGGGAAGCCAACCTCCGACATTTACAAGGATTCAGTTGAAAAGGCATACGTATAACAAGTAATGAACATTACTAGTTGTATTATTTATATCGTTTTACATCACACGTTACTGAACATCTTAGATATGTTAATGTAACTGTGTAGAACCTTAACTAATATGCAAAATATTCGAGTATGCAGAAGTTTATATAAGTCGCACAAACAACAGAAACATTCTAAGATAATCTGAGTGAATAACGTTATAATAACTAAACATCGGGCATTGACTGGACTCCAATAGACCATACATATGGTATGATATTGATGTTAATTTGGGCGGTGGGGTAGCTCAGTGGTTACATACTCGACTTTCATATAAGTACTCGGGGTTCGATTTCCAGAACATTGTTTTACTTCGTTTAGGCATGAATATTCTTTTCCAAAAGAGCTCTACTTTGGAAGTTGTAAGAATACATGTATTTTCAATGTCTGTATATCTTTCATATATAAATATTATATTATAAAATTTGTATTAATGAAAATTTGCTTTCATTGCGAACTTCTGGAAAAGGCGGACGTGAAAATATATGGGGTCATTTACCCGGTCGCATGGCTTTCTCGGTACTTCGGTTTGCTCCCATGATAAGATACCCCTCGTGCGCTTAAGTCCAGAACAAAAAGAATAATTTATGTGGGGTTAATCTTGTTTCGCTATTGTTGTAAATAAATATTTTTCTATTTTTCTCTTTAATGAAAAGTTTTATATATATATATATATATATATATATAATTTTAAACTAAACTTCAGGTAGACATTTATTTTCAAAGGTGAACGAACCCGATTTTTTAATCAAATACCATCGATGATATGACGATTTTGCTAGATGATGAGATTTTGTACAGTTTACAATATGGGTGGTTGACAGTAGTGTATTTTATTTAGATTTGTCCTTTATAAACAAACTATTGAATTGTAAGTTTACGAAAGAAACTGTTGAGATAATGAATATTCATACAGAACACACCAATCGATGAATTCATGATGAACCGTCATCTTAATTGGACGCACATAATAACATGAGCTGGCTTCTTCGGTAAGGCTTATGTGGTCAACTACATACCCAACAAAGCGAAATATCATCTATTGCTGATATTTCGACACAAAATCACATTTATGGGCGATGAGAATAAAATTGTCGATCCTTAACAATTGATATAAAGAAAACGAATTCAAACTCTTCTTCGATAAAATAAAAAGCAAAACATGAACAGAAGGAGCATGTTTATACAGGCACTTGGAAAACTGACAAGTACACCATATGTTTAGGAAGGGGGCATCTTCTGCTCCATCTACGACAACCGAAACGTAAATCTTGGTCAATCCTAGGTCATATTTTCCAATGTCTTATTAACATAAACTTAACCAACAGGCGAACATAAAATTATTTACCATCACGTATCACAAGGAAATAAGGCATTCCCTGACGAGGTGATGGTAGTGACCATGAACTACTCATGCGTCTCCGTCTAAATATATATGCATCTCTCGAATCTTTGTGTTGTAAGTCAATATTTCAGCTGTCTGTATATCTATTAATCCTAATTTTCACGCAAATGTAACACCACACTATTGACATTTTCCCCATTACAATGATTTATCAACCAAAACTGTATTATCTTAAAATTTGTTACCGTTTTAGTATAGAAATTAAACATTTATTCCCATTGAAAACGTGAAATTACTTGCTTGGATTGAATAAGGTTTTTTATGGCGGGTGTTGTCGATGAAATAGAAGTACTCTTTTCAGAAACTTAATGTAAATCTTTCTTTTGTTCAGATTTTCCCCTGGTTTTATTAAATTTTAGTTTGGAATATGACTATGTTCGCTAAACTGACCTCTGATGCATATGTTTTAGATCATGGATTCAAATTTGCTCCAGCAGTAGGAGAAATTCTGGCAAAGTTAGCAGCTGGACACATTCCGGAAGAACATTTGTCCTACCTTCGGTGGAATCGTTTCGTGAAATCGCACGTTTGATGCCAAAGTGTTTCTATAAAACTACGCTATATGATCACATACAAACATATTCCTGAGTAACAATGAGGACAAGTACTGAAAAACAAGTTGGTGTCTATTATATAAGTAAATGTGTCGATTCATGTAGCTGTGCACAAGATCAAAGCGACATGCAGATGTGCAATCTTTAATAATCTCCACTCCACTACCCTCTTATTATCAACTGATTTATTTGATTACTATAAATAGCTACGTGGCTATGAATTAAACATCACATTACAGCAACATCTGTGTCATCCATATTTGTGTATGGTAAGCAAGTGTTCCGATTCATGTAGCTGTGCATATTTTACATGTGTAGTTTTTAGTATTCATTCCATATCACCTGGAGTATACGATATTTATCAACGTTTGTGAGTATCACTTCAACATCTGTGTCTTTGATATCGTCGAGATCTTTCTGTGTTACCGCGTAGATCCCGCTTCGAGGTAGGTTTTATATAAATATTCTATAAGAAATCAAGTATAAAAGTTATACATTTGATTAAGTCACATGTCGGAAATTGTGCAAATAACGATACTCATCATAGCAGAAATGAAAGATTGGTAAGTATGCTTAGCTCATGGTTTCCTAAAAGAGCTCGTGTTGTCAGTATTTAGATGGCCAAACTTCTTTTTTCAGATCAATGTGAACTTTATGCAGACAGAAATGTTTTGTTTTGCATGAATAAATGCAAGTGTGTGTCAGTATAACAGAGTCTCTGACAGAACGGTGTTATTTGATATTTGGTCCCGTTGTTGTTTATCTTATTCGCATTTGAGAACGTGACATAACTTGCTCGTATCGACCAAGATTTACATGGCGGGTATCGTCGATGAAGCAGAAGACGCTCACACCTATTCTCCTTATACCTTATCATGCGTTTCCGCGTAAATATTTCTTTTGCTCATATTTTGGCCTAGTTTTATGAAATTCGAGTTTGAATTATGAGTCTGTTGCCATGTTAGTATTTTTTTATGTTTAATCGTTCACACAATTTTCTGGACGTACATGTTCTATATGTAGACACGGTGACTCCGAATGCATGTTTACATTTCGTTATTAGTCGCTTACTCTTCCGAAACACGTGGTTTTATTCTTCCATTGTTATTTTTGGAGCCTCTTTGTATTTTTTTCTTTTATCAATAATTTGCCTCAGTTTTATTGAATTTGAATTTGTTTTATGATTATGATGACAAGCTGCTTTCTGTGTACGAGCTTACAAGCCCGTTTACATGTTATATCTCAGACCCAATGCATATCAAATATATACGGTTAAAATAATTATTTGTTACCTAAATATCTCACAATGATTTATCTTACACATCTAATTATTGTATCTGAACATCTACATCAGTCTTAGTAGCAAACATAATTTTACTACAACACATTACCGCAACACCCTAGGTTGGTCGAATCTTTGTTAACCGCAACACACTAGTCTGATCGAGTCCCTGTTAACCACGACACATTACCACAACACACTAGTCTGATAGAATCCCTGTTTACCACGACACATTACCACAACACACACGTCTGATAGAGTCCCTGTTTACTGCGACACACTACCACAACACACTAGTCTGATCTAGTCCCTGTTTACTGCGACACATTACCACAACACACACGTCTGATCGTGTCATTGTTTACTGCGACACAATACCACAATATACTAGTCTGATCGAGTCCCTGTTTACCACGACACATTACCACAACACACTAGTCTGATCGAGTCCCTGTATACCACGACACATTACCACAACACACTAGTCTGATCGAGTCCCTGTTAACCACGACACACTACCACAACACACTAGTCTGATCGAGTCCCTGTTAACCACGACACATTACCACAACACACTAGTCTGATAGAATCCCTGTTTACCACGACACACTACCACAACACATTAGTCTGATTGAGTCCCTGTTAACCAAGACACATTACCACAACACACTAGTTTGATCGAGTCCCTGTTTACTGCGACACATTACCACAACACACTAGTCTGATAGAGTCCCTGTTTACCACGACACACTACCACAACACACTAGTCTGATCGAGTCCCTGTTAATCAAGACACATTACCACAACACACTAGATTGATCGAGTCCCTGTTTACCACGACACATTACCACAACACACTAGTCTGACCTAGTCCCTGTTTACTGCGACACATTACCACAACACACTAGTTTGATCGAGTCCCTGTTTACCACGACACATTACCACAACACACTAGTCTGATCTAGTCCTTGTTTACTGCAACACACTACCACAACACACTAGTCTGATCGAGTCCCTGTTAACCACGACACATTACCACAACACACTAGTCTGATCTAGTCCCTGTTTACTGCGATACACTATCACAACACACTAGTCTGATCTAGTCCCTGTTAACCACGACACATTACCACAATACACTAGTCTGATCGTGTCATTGTTTACCACGAAACACTACCACAACACACTAGTCTAATCGAGTTCCTGTTTACCACGACACATTACCACAACACACTAGTCTGATCGAGTCCCTGTTAACCACGACACACTACCACAACACACTAGTCTGATAGAGTCCCTGTTTACTGCGACACATTACCACAACACACTAGTCTGATAGAGTCCCTGTTTACCACGACATATTACCACAACACACTAGTCTGATCTAGTCCTTGTTTACTGCGACACACTACCACAACACACTAGTCTGATCTAGTCCCTGTTTACTGCGATACACTATCACAACACACTTGTCTGATCTAGTCCCTGTTAACCACGACACATTAGCACAACACACTAGTCTGATCTAGTCCCTGTTAACCACGACACGCTACCACAATACACTAGTCTTATCGTGTCATTGTTTACTACGACACACTTCCACAACACACTAGTCTGATCGAGTCCCTGTTAACCACGACACACTACCACAACACACTAGTCTGATAGAGTCCCTGTTTACTGCGACACATTACCACAACACACTAGTCTGATAGAGTCCCTGTTTACCACGACACATTACCACAACACACTAGTCTGATCGAGTCCCTGTTAACCACGACACATTACCACAACACAATAGTTTGATCGAGTCCCTGTTTACCACGACACATTACCACAACACACTAGTCTGATCTAGTCCCTGTTTACTGCGACACACTACCACAACACGATAGTCTGACCGAGTCCCTGTTAACCACGACACATTACCACAACAAACTAGTCTGATCTAGTCTCTGTTTACCACGACACATTACCACAACACACTAGTCTGATCTAGTCCCTGTTTACCACGACACATTACCACAACACACTAGTCTGACCTAGTCCCTGTTTACTGCGACACATTACCACTACACACTAGTTTGACAGAGTCCCTGTTAACCACGACACACTACCACAACACACTAGTCTGATAGAGTCCCTGTTTACTGCGACACATTGCCACAACACACTAGTCTGATCTAGTCCCTGTTTACCACGACATATTACCACAACACACTAGTCTGATCTAGTCCTTGTTTACTGCGACACACTACCACAACACACTAGTCTGATCTAGTCCCTGTTTACTGCGATACACTATCACAACACACTAGTCTGATCTAGTCCCTGTTAACCACGACACATTAGCACAACACACTAGTCTGATCTAGTCCCTGTTAACCACGACACGCTACCACAATACACTAGTCTTATCGTGTCATTGTTTACTACGACACACTTCCACAACACACTAGTCTGATCGAGTCCCTGTTAACCACGACACACTACCACAACACACTAGTCTGATAGAGTCCCTGTTTACTGCGACACATTACCACAACACACTAGTCTGATAGAGTCCCTGTTTACCACGACACACTACCACAACACACTAGTCTGATCGAGTCCCTGTTAACCACGACACATTACCACAACACAATAGTTTGATCGAGTCCCTGTTTACCACGACACATTACCACAACACACTAGTCTGATCTAGTCCCTGTTTACTGCGACACACTACCAAAACACGATAGTCTGACCGAGTCCCTGTTAACCACGACACATTACCACAACAAACTAGTCTGATCTAGTCTCTGTTTACCACGACACATTACCACAACACACTAGTCTGATCTAGTCCCTGTTTACCACGACACATTACCACAACACACTAGTCTGACCTAGTCCCTGTTTACTGCGACACATTACCACTACACACTAGTTTGACAGAGTCCCTGTTAACCACGACACATTACCACAACACACTAGTCTGATCTAGTCCCTGTTTACTGCGACACACTACCACAACACACTAGTCTGATCGAGTCCTTGTTTACCACGACACATTACCACAACACACTAGTCTGATCTAGGCCCTGTTTACTGCGATACACTATCACAACACACTAGTCTGATCTCGTCCCTGTTTACTGCGACACACTACCACAACACGCTAGTCTGATCGATTCCCTGTTAACCACGACACATTACCACAACACACTAGTCTGATCTAGTCTCTGTTAACCACGACACATTACCACAACACACTAGTCTGATCGAGTCCCTGTTAACCAAGACACATTACCACAACACACTAGTCTGATCGAGTCCCTGTTTACTGCGACACATTACCACAAAACACTAGTCTGATAGAGTCCCTGTTTACTGCGACACATTACCACAACACACTAGTCTGATAGAGTCCCTGTTTACCACGACACATTACCACAACACACTAGTCTGATCTAGTCCTTGTTTACTGCGACACACTACCATAACATACTGGTCTGATCGAGTCCCTGTTTACCACGACACATTACCACAACACACTAGTCTGATCTAGTCCCTGATTACTGCGATACACTATCACAACACACTAGTCTGATCTAGTCCCTGTTTACTGCGACACACTACCACAACAAACTAGTCTGATCTAGTCCCTGTTAACCACGACACACTACCACAACACACTAGTCTGATCGAGTCCCTGTTTACTGCGACACATTACCACAACACAATAGTTTGATAGAGTCCCTGTTTACCACGACACACTACCACAACACACTAGTCTGATCGAGTCCCTGTTAACCACGACACATTACCACAACACACTAGTCTGATCGAGTCCCTGTTTACTGCGACACATTACCACAAAACACTAGTCTGATAGAGTCCCTGTTTACCACGACACATTACCACAACACACTAGTCTGATCTAGTCCTTGTTTACTGCGACACACTACCATAACACACTAGTCTGATCGAGTCCCTGTTGACCACGACACATTACCACAACACACTAGTCTGATCTAGTCCCTGTTTACTGCGATACACTATCACAACACACTAGTCTGATCTAGTCCCTGTTTACTGCGACACACTACCACAACAAACTAGTCTGATCTAGTCCCTGTTAACCACGACACACTACCACAACACACTAGTCTGATCGAGTCCCTGTTTACTGCGACACATTACCACAACACACTAGTCTGATAGAGTCCCTGTTTACCACGACACACTACCACAACACACTAGTCTGATCGAGTCCCTGTTAACCACGACACATTACCACAAAACACTAGTCTGATAGAGTCCCTGTTTACCACGACACATTACCACAACACACTAGTCTGATCTAGTCCTTGTTTACTGCGACACACTACCATAACACACTAGTCTGATCGAGTCCCTGTTGACCACGACACATTACCACAACACACTAGTCTGATCTAGTCCCTGTTTACTGCGATACACTATCACAACACACTAGTCTGATCTAGTCCATGTTTACTGCGACACACTACCACAACACGCTAGTCTGATCGAGTCCCTGTTAACCACGACACATTACCACAACACACTAGTCTGATCTAGTCTCTGTTAACCACGACACATTACCACAACACACTAGTCTGATAGAGTCCCTGTTTACTGCGACACATTACCACAAAACACTAGTCTGATAGAGTCCCTGTTTACTGCGACACATTACCACAACACACTAGTCTGATAGAGTCCCTGTTTACCACGACACATTACCACAACACACTAGTCTGATCTAGTCCTTGTTTACTGCGACACACTACCATAACATACTAGTCTGATCGAGTCCCTGTTTACCACGACACATTACCACAACACACTAGTCTGATCTAGTCCCTGATTACTGCGATACACTATCACAACACACTAGTCTGATCTAGTCCCTGTTTACTGCGACACACTACCACAACAAACTAGTCTGATCTAGTCCCTGTTAACCACGACACACTACCACAACACACTAGTCTGATCGAGTCCCTGTTTACTGCGACACATTACCACAACACACTAGTCTGATAGAGTCCCTGTTTACCACGACACATTACCACAACACACTAGTCTGATCGAGTCCCTGTTAACCACGACACATTACCACAACACACTAGTCTGATCGAGTCCCTGTTTACTGCGACACATTACCACAAAACACTAGTCTGATAGAGTCCCTGTTTACCACGACACATTACCACAACACACTAGTCTGATCTAGTCCTTGTTTACTGCGACACACTACCATAACACACTAGTCTGATCGAGTCCCTGTTGACCACGACACATTACCACAACACACTAGTCTGATCTAGTCCCTGTTTACTGCGATACACTATCACAACACACTAGTCTGATCTAGTCCCTGTTTACTGCGACACACTACCACAACAAACTAGTCTGATCTAGTCCCTGTTAACCACGACACACTACCACAACACACTAGTCTGATCGAGTCCCTGTTTACTGCGACACATTACCACAACACACTAGTCTGATAGAGTCCCTGTTTACCACGACACACTACCACAACACACTAGTCTGATCGAGTCCCTGTTAACCACGACACATTACCACAACACACTAGTCTGATCGAGTCCCTGTTTACTGCGACACATTACCACAAAACACTAGTCTGAGAGAGTCCCTGTTTACCACGACACATTACCACAACACACACGTCTGATCGAGTCCCAGTTTACCACGACACACCACCACAACACACTAGTCTGATCTAGTCTCTGTTTACAGCGAAACACTTCCACAACACTAGCCTGATCTAGCCCCTGTTTACTGCGACACACTACCACAACACACAAGTCTGATCGAGTCCCTGTTAACCACGACACATTACCACTACACACTAGTCTAACCGAGTCCCTGTTTACTGCGACACACTACCACAACACACTAGTCTGATCGAGTCCCAGTTTACCACGACACAATTCCACAACACACTAATCTGATCGAGTCCTTGTTAACCACGACACATTACCACAACACACTAGTCTGATCTAGTCCCTGTTAACCACGACACATTGCCACAACACACTAGTCTAATCTAGTTCCTGTTAACCACGACACATTACCACAATACACTAGTCTGATCGTGTCATTGTTTACCACGACACACTACCACAACACACTAGCCTGATCTAGTCCCTGTTTACCACGACACACAACCACAACACACTAGTCTGATCGAGCCCCTGTTTACCACGACACAATTCCACAACACACTAGTCTGATCTAGTCCCTGTTTACCACGACACATTACCACAACACACTAGTCTGATCGAGTCCCTGTTTACCACGACACATTACCACAACACACTTGTCTGATCGAGTCCCTGTTTACTGCGACACACTTCCACAACACTCTAGTCTGATCGAGTCACTGTTTACCACGACATAATTCCACAACACTCTAGTCTGATAAAGTCCCTGTTTACTGCGACACACTACCGCAACACACTAGTCCCTGTTTACTGCGACACATTACCACAACACACTAATCTGACCTCGTCCCTGTTTACCGTAAAACTCTATTCTGATCGAGTCAGCTTGAAACATCTCAATAAACTACAATAGGTCACCATGTTCACCGTGAAACTCTGTGTCTCTCATCTGTATCACCGGGTAAAAAAACGGAAGTGACGGTATGCCAGAGAGGCTCGCTAATCATGAAAGGAAATTCCGACGGAACCCAAAAGAATTCTTACGCTTTCAAAACGACCTTTGTCTACGATTCTGTTGGTCGTTCCATGGGAATATCTGCTCTTTCTATTTACCCACCCAACAACGTTTTGACGATGACGATTCTAACCGCATAATAACCATGCTTGTCGTTCCTGGTGTTTATGTGATAAGGACTTTCCAGATTATGTTAGTGTGCTGTCGACTTTTCCCGGCTTCTAATTTTGCATCAGTAAAATAGTCACGATTGCGATTGTTCTCGTTTTTTCAAAAGTCAGCAACTATTCACTTATGGTTTAGAAATGACGTTTAAATACGTATCATGCAAACGATAGAAATGACAGACATGGTTATAATTCAGAATCGTCATCATCACTACGTTTGCTGGTATCTTAAGGTAAGCTTCGTCATAAAACCGCAAAGATCTGTTGGGAAAGAGTTTTGCAAAATATCTCGGTATTTTATTACTATTATTATTGGGGAAATCCATTTTTGTATTGTGTGTACTTGAACATTCTCTCGAGGGTGTTGGGATAGTATCTCTTTCCATCTTTTCGAGATTTACTCGTTCCTTTCGTTCATACCCTTTGACTGTGTACACCCTGTGACATTTCATTACAAAATTGAAGGCACAATCTAAGAAATCTGATAAGGCTACAGCGAGTTTTAGAAGAAAAATAACTGACCAATCACAGACTGATACGCTCCTTTGGATATAATTATGGAGTGAACCCAACTTCAAATATTGTACAACATACCGTAATGGGACTTGAAATTCGTTTGACGTACATCAAAGAATCACACTATTCTTTCAATTTAACCACAAGGTGTCGCACGTGAAACCTTCGATTTCCTCATGAAAAGTTCCAGGGGTGTAGAGAACGAAAGTGATCGTAACCCTGGAGTATCGAGGATGTGGGAGCATCCACTTATTATACCCTCACGCAAAGTGGCATCATCTCGAATAGACGACGTTTAACACCAGGTTGCAAGATATACATTATTCAATTTTACATACCTATATATCTCTGGATACACCTTCATGGTTAAATCAGTTGCTGCTGTTATGATGTTTTTATATGACAAGGGATATGATTATACAATTATTGAAGATATTTTAATGACTTTGTCTCGTCAGTTTCGGAGAATTAAAATTGTTTTGTGACATGTATTAACATAAGTACACAATCACACGTGTATTCAATTCCATACATGTGTACGTGTGTCAACAATTATAACATAAACAAGATAAGTATGCGGATATCCCAGACTTGTTGATTACAAATATGAATCTCGGGGACAGTTTAGCATCATTCTTGATACATCAGGGGTGACGGTCACTGTCGCTCTCAGCACTCCTGGAACACGACATGGCAAAATTGAAGGCACAAGAAGCGAAGTATTTTGATTGGTTCCAGGGAAAGAAACCTAACGAATCACAGGCCAATACGGCCCTTTTGAAGATTACAAAGGAGCGACACCAAGCTTCAAATCCATGACAATATACCGTTATGCGACCTCGATATTCGTTTGATGTATATCAAAGGATGAAACTAGTTTATTCGTCATATCCAAAAGGCCTCGCACATGAAACCTTCAAATTTGCCATGACATGGTCCAGGGGTGCAGAGAGAAAGTAATAGACATGAAGGATTTTGAAATTTGAATTTCCTGTACTATCTTAAATATGAATGTCTACCACGTGCTTCAATAAAACTAGGGCAAAATATGAACAAAAGAAATCTTTATACAGAGACTCCTTTCAATGTCATTTTAAGTATATCGGTAAATGCATATAGGTGTGCCCCGCTATGATTTCCCTTCCAAAATAAACAGAAAATGATAGAAAATTTACTGAATTTTTCACTGTTATATATTATGTAAACAATACACTATACACTTCAAATAACGATATGCACCAGACTAAAACTAAAGGGGACAGGTCAGTATTCCGAGTGCCAAGATAGTCAGGATACCGCTATCTACATATGTCATTGAATCATATTAGACAGAAATATGACATAATGAAAAATCGTGGTGAAATCCGTAATCAGCATGTCTATATAGACGATTTCAAGCTAGGCCAATAATTCATTCAAGAGGCAAATGGATTCTGATTTTATAAACATTTGTGGATCAAAACAGCGTGAAAGTAGGAAAGTTTGGACTAATTTCAATAATTCTATGATAAATGCTTATGAAAGTAATTTGACAAGACACAATAAAATACCTCTTTGAAACGGCAAAAGTTTCAATACCTGTTATAAACCTAATCTAATTCAAACTGGTTTGTAGACAACTTCATTTTGTATTCATTTGATAAATTTATGCACATACCTGATCGTATCTCAAACTTACCCATCACCGTGAACAATTTCATACTGTAAAAAGCGTCTGGAGCAATCATGATATCAGTTTTGAAAGGCCTTCATAACCACATATTCGATTTCTTATAGAGAAATATTTGCAAAGAGTAAAAGAGACTCAGGGAAGCAAAATGTGTTCAAAAGCCTTTTATAATAGTATTGTTGTGCCAGGATAACGTCAGCATGGAGTCCGAAAATGGGACTAAGAGCTGAAATCTGATCAGGATAAGAGAGAGACAAATATGAAAACTTAACCACAATGATTTCAAACTAAAATTTTAAACATCAGATCTTGGTTACTAATACCTTCCTTGATAAAGGAAAATGATATGTTAACACTGTAGATACTACATATAAGTTCAGGGTATAAGACACTATACATTGTATATGGAAATAATGAGAAATTCAGGTGCTTTTTCAGAGTTTTTAAAACTCTTGATGTATCTTGAATTGACTTTGCGTGTAAGGAAGGCACTTTTCCTTTTTGTATTTGTTTTTTGTACAATGTGAGTGGGAATAGTGTACGTCTTATGTGAGTGTAGGTAAATATGCAAGTGACAAAGGAAAGATTTCAAAGGGTTTGATTGGGAAAGTGTTACTGGGTATAAAAGATAGAAGATTCTGTGCTAAGGGTAACAGTGCTGCTGCTGCTGCTGCTGCTGCTGATGATGATGATAGCGGCTCATGAGTATACTAAATGTGAAGTATGGTGGTTTAATCTTACTTACCTTGTGAACTTCATAAGATATTAATCCTAAACGAATGTATGAATGTATTGCCTATGTTTCAATGAAAATGAAAAATAACTTTCTATCAAGAAAGCTTATAAATAAGGTAGTTAGATTTTATCTAACCGAACAAGGGGCACGGTTGTGTGTGCAGTGATCTAAAAAGGGGTCTTTTTCCATTGTTGCAGTGTTCCTCTCTCACATGTATTCATTTTTCAGCTTATCAGATTTTCTTGTAGATGGCGAAATGTAACCTATTATTTATTACGATATACGTCGTGAAAATACTTTATCTTTTGTTTTACTTACAGATAATTGTATAGTTGTCAACTATTTACGTTGGACGTGCATGTTTTATCGTGCTGTTATCTGATTTTTATTATACTCTTCCCATTCATTGCTGTCATGTGTTTCATTAATTTCCAAAACAGCTGTTTTCGATATATGCTGTATAATATATATATATAATATATATTTCACGAGGCCTTTATATCACGACATTAATAAGTGCCGATTCTTTTAAAAAAAAGAATTATTATCTATATTCATGCAGCAGATGAAATATTTTTGTTAGGGGAACAATAGAAAAAAAGGTGACATCTACTGGTACAAATATGTTTATATTACTGCCCTCATATAGAGTGAATATGTAAACATGTATCTATCGTCAGACAAACTGACATGCGCATTACATTCTTTTGAATTGAAGTGAATAAGAATGGATGGTTGGCGTACTTCCCCATCTGTTTTTTTAATTATTTCGATCAATTTTGGTTTTCTCAGTCAATTCATAGTTTTCAATTGTTTAAGCCTCTGCCATCAGTAATTACTAGAAGGGGGAAAATGCTGTATGATAAAGTTCAATTCAATATGGTGTATGACGTATTTAATGCTAAATGCTGAATTTGTATTGAACAAACTACACATAATCAGCATATGTATAAAAGTCCTACATATGATTAGTTACTCAAATACGGGAACAAGCACATAGAGTTCTTTTAAACATATACAACAAAAGGTGCGTCAAGTATTTACATCACCCAAATGACCACTGCAATACTGTTCAGTTTTACACAAAACAAAGTTGTATTCATTTGTGTAATTTGTTCTTTTTGCAAAAAAAATCACGAACGTTATTAAATTTGTATTGAATGCGGGAGCATTTATGTTTTTTTTCCCTTTTTCTAACAAACTTGATGTAAAGTGTATTTTTATCAGATCCCGTTTAGCTTGCAAGCATGAACAAATGTTTAAATCCGATACAAAAGAAAACTCATTGGAGTGTTGCTTTCCAACTTGTATTTTGTGTAATAGTACACCGTATAGAACTAGGTTCTGTGGTAAGACGTGGATAGAATCGTACAGTATTCGCCATAGTGACATGCTAAAGCATGGCCGTATTTTCATTGCAGGTAAATGATAGTATCGGATAAAGAGGAATATGATATAAAAATTGTTGTAAAGCCGATGCACTTATATCAGTTCAAATTTTGTTATGGCGGAGGGTTCAGTGTATGACGTAATAGTGGTAGGGGCTGGGATAATGGGATCGTTTACAGCCTACAACATCCGGAGGACGGGAAAGTCAACTCTTCTGCTGGAACAGGTAAGTAAGGCCTATTCTTACTATTGAATTAAATAATCGTCCTGTGATATATAAAGACAAAGCCTTAAAAGAGTGCAGTATCTGCTTGTATATACGTATCTATAACTACCAATACCGGAAAAGGTACCGGGCTTAAACAAGACATACCTAACACAAACAAAAAGTATGAGTCATTCTGCGTTTGTGAAAAATTTAAATTATATCGAACAAATGTTTTGTTGATTTATTACATATAACTTTTGCCTGCATTACTGCGTTGTCGTCTCACAATGGGTAGACAATGATTATGTACCCTATACGAAAGTACATTGTTAAATGTAGCTCCGGTACGCAACTCGACGTAATCAAATATAAATGGGAAACAGACACCGTTGTGGTAAAGGGAGGCAATTTCAACATACATCACTATTTTTCTACTCCTATGAGAATAGAGCAAAATATACCTTCGGTGCCTTTAATTGGTGAATTTGTTTGCGTGTGGTGAGCTAGTCTTATTGTGATACTTTCTGCTCGAGCACCCAAATATCAATGGTATGTTGTCGTTGTTGATTTGTTGTTGTTGTTTTTGTTGTTTTATACGATTTTCCGACCGGCTATTTGTGTAAGAATTGGAACTGACGTGTTTTATTTCATCCAAAGTTGAAAATATCAAAGCACTTTTCAAAGAAGATCACAAAAATCTTTCCATTCAATTTTAGGTTCAGATTTATTGTTGATATCTTGTCTATAGATTTATTGACCACGTCCCTCACGTATACTTACCAGAATTGGAAAATCCAGACCACACCAGACTCTTCTACATCAGCAACATATTTGGTCTTTTCCTACAACATCTAACATGGACTGTTTTCCGCCTAGCTCCATTTCAGGAGAGCAAAATCCCTGCATCCCCAACCTAATGTACAATTGTGGGATCGCACAACGTTCCAAAAATAGCGTGCGCACATCGTGCGTGTATCGTGCGATGTGCGATTCTCTGTGCGGTTTAGTTCGATCGGTTGATTGATATTGCGAAATTATAAAAAAAACGGAATGTATCGTATGAAATCGAAAACGAGGATGCATCATCTCGTATGCGGAAATGGATTTATGTGTTGAAACAGGAAGAAGGTTATAATTAGGAATACCTCGTCAAGAGAGAATATGTGCATTGTGTAACTCCAATAATAGAATACTGCTTTACTTATCGCAGTTCAATCAAAATGAAAATATTGCTTAGTATATTAAATGTTAATATCTTCACAAAAGTTTGTAGATTTGTGGATAAGATCGATAAATAAAATAATTACTGTATCAGCTAGGTTGAACTCCTTCTCAGTATGTTATATGTTGAAAAACTTTTATGTTGTACTTATCGTCACACGCCATTATAATGTAATTATATATGTATGTGTCAGAGCGACTGCCTAAATGCGAGATCTTGTTGAAAACATAACAAACAACTGGTGACAAAGTGATTTTTTATTCTTAAAAGAAAATTCAAGACCGATCAGTTTACCTTGGTCACGAAAACACATGAAGTATATTAATATCACAATCGTTCCGCAAATTTGAACTTTATTCATAACTAATTCCTAAATTTATATCAACCACTATAGCTATCGTTTGGATCGTCCATCGTGCGCACATTCGCCTGCACGATGCAATCGCACATCGTGCAGACTTCGTGCGCACATCGTGCAACGTTGTGCGATCCCACAACTGTATTTACATGTGGTAGTTGATTTAATAATCTCCAGATTTTCATGCAAGATATCAACTGACAGTCAAACTAATAACACATGGTTTCACGAGAACAAGATGATGAAAACGATCAGGAAGTGTGATGTTCGTCATGGTGATCTTATTGAGAAATATTTCTTTGTGTGATATGAAGTTGTACACTAGCTTGCATTTTGGTTCCATTGGTTCATACTTTATTCACGTTCAAAATGTATACCCTTAGCATCACTGACGAGTCCTATCGGGAAGAAACTGTATGATGCAGTTAAGATCATTGTTTGGCACTACTATATTTAATTTGTATTGAAAGTATTAATCGCTTTTGTGTCTTTTGTACAACTATCAGGTCTAGTAAAGTATCAATCATTATCTCACACAGTGTCAGAAATGCTCTTTAACACTAAAAATAATATATTGATAGGTCTGGATTGTCTATTTACAGTTTCCACTACCTCACAGTCGTGGAAGTTCCCATGGGCAGTCTAGGACCATTCGGAGTGCATATGGATCCCAAGAATATTATACAAAGATGATGACAAAGGCGTTCCGAATGTGGCGAGAACTCGAAGACCAGTCCTGTCAGATACTATTTAGGTGAGATTAATCTCCTTGACATCAACCTCCCCCATAAAAAAAGGCTGCATCATTGATAAATGCTCCTAAGCTACAACATTTATCAAAATGTGTCGATTTGCAAGAATCGTTCGTTAACTTGCAATGCAACGCTAATGCAACAAAAGAGGAGCGCACATCACCTGAAATGCAATCAATTTCATAATTTTTCAGTATGTAACGTTTTCAAAATAACCCCAAGTACATATTTATGTCCTGAAAAGATTTGAAAACAACCGTAGACAACGTGCAGAGCACTACATCAGACTCCTTGGCACTGCTGTGACATATAGATACAATAATCGCATGGACTCCGTCAGAGTCCTATATGCAGTAACAATAATAACATGACTTTATTCACATCTCAAATTAGCTAAATCGTAGCAAAGGACGGTGGCATTTCATTAAATCTAGCGGATATATCGTCATGATAGAAAATCAAATTGATATTTTACAGAAATATTTATATGCTTCCTCCCTCCATATTACGAAAATTGCAACTAGTTTCAACGAATATTATTTCTGGTGACCTGTGAAAACTATATAGAAATCCTCATCAAAACATCAATGACGTAACACAAATAAGGCTTTTCAAACCTGTCCTTCAGATTAGCTGCGATTCTCCAGCAAATCGTCAATTCATTTCAGATGAGATTGCACATAACGGAGTTGGTGCTATTAACATCAGCGGTATTTCTTATCGGAAATCTCTTCACGCTTCCCATCATGATTTCAATGCATTACATTTGTGATTTCCTACAGTTACTCTGAGCCTATTTCATCCTCTCTTTCCAACTACAAATAAACGATCCCGATGTGTACACAAAATTTACTGGTGTATGATTTTAATCAATTGTAAAAGGTGTGATTTCTGCCACATTATCAATAATTTTATGAAGTGTTCAAGCCAGTTTCAACACGTCACCTGAAGCAGTATTCGCTGCATCTTCTCGAAGTTTTCGTGGCAAGGAGAGAGGAAGCGAAAATAATATAGTTTGTATTAACTTGTTCCCAGTATCACGATTTTCGTTCAAGATGCCGTCATCTGACAGCTGAATACATAACACAGGAGTTCAATAGATGTAGATTAATGAAAAAGAACCTTTGATTTTCTTCATAGTGATTTTATTTAGATGTATTCTATTTCTGTGTGCGATTTGAACCTGGACGTTATTGATGCTCGTTAGTCTGCCTGTTGATTCCGTTGTTGTATACCTTGTTCACATTTGAGAACGTAACATAACTAACATAAATGTACTTGGATTTAACCAGATTTAAGCGGCGGGTGTCTTTAACGTTACGCTTACTCTCCTGGAACACCTGAATTTATTCTCCTTGTCCCTCTGTATTTTCATGTCGTTTTTTCAATATTTGCAACCTAGATAAATTCAAATCTTCTTTAAGTGTCTTGACCAACAAATAAGATGTTAAGTGAAATGAAATCTTCGGATAACAATGCCTTTGACCTATTTTGATGTAAAAGAAATATACAGCAATGCTTTAAAGGGATTAGAGACAGTTAGGGAAACTAATGCTGTGTGATTACTCTCGTGCGGAGTCACAAAGCATTAATCCAAACACACTTTTTCCTAGTTGTATTTATATAATTGCTTGTATGAGCATTATGTCCTATTAAAGGCGTGCTTTGCTCGAACGTTTAACAATAGTTTATCAAATATTATAGCATTTTAAACTGCTGTTGGTATAAACATTTGTAATGTCTGATATTACGGAAAGTAAGACTAGTTATCATTTTCAGGCAGACCGGGTTATTGTGTATTGGACAAAAAGGGGTCAACTACCTTGATGATACAGCAGACTGCCTTCAAAGACATAAAACTCCGTTCAGGAGATTGAATGACGCAGAACTACGGGAAACATACCCGATGTTGTCCTACCCGCCGGAAATAGGTGGCGCTGTCATTGACTACAGTGGGGGACTGTTGTTGTCTGGCAGAGCTCTTGCCGCTGTGCAGGTAAGACAAAACTTCTTCATACATGATTGAGTAAAAGCTATATGTTGCGAGCTTATATAACGAACTGTTATCTATTAGATCAACACCGATGGCAATTCTTGATACCTTTCTGTTAATGTTAGCCACTTTAGTTTTCGGCGTTATTCTTGTTCAGTTTTCCTTAGTTTTGGTTTTATCTACGTGTCAGTGTTCCGGTGGTGTTGGTTTTTATCTACGTGTCAGTGTTCCGGTGGTGTTGGTTTTTATCTACGTGTCAGTGTTCCTTTGGTGTTGGTTTTTATCAACTTGTCAGTGTTCCTGTGGTGTTGGTTTTTATCTACGTGTCAGTGTTCCTATGGTTGTGGTTTTATCAACTTGTCAGTGTTCCTGTGGTTGTGGTTTTATCAACTTGTCAGTGTTCCAGTGGTGTTGGTATTTATCAACTTGTCAGTGTTCCTATGGTTGTGGTTTTATCTACGTGTCAGTGTTCCTATGGTTGTGGTTTTATCTACGTGTCAGTGTTCCTATGGTTGTGGTTTTATCTACGTGTCAGTGTTCCAGTGGTGTTGGTTTTTATCAACTTGTCAGTGTTCCTATGGTTGTGGTTTTATCTACGTGTCAGTGTTCCTGTGGTGTTGGTTTTATCTACGTGTTAGTGTTCCAGTGGTGTTGGTTTTTATCTACGTGTCAGTGTTCCAGTGGTGTTGGTTTTATCTACGTGTCAGTGTTCCTATGGTTGTGGTTTTATCTACGTGTCAGTGTTCCAGTGGTGTTGGTTTTTATCAACTTGTCAGTGTTCCTATGGTTGTGGTTTTATCTACGTGTCAGTGTTCCTGTGGTGTTGGTTTTATCTACGTGTCAGTGTTCTTGTGGTGTTGGTTTTTATCTACGTGTCAGTGTTCCTTTGGTGTTGGTTTTTATCAACTTGTCAGTGTTCATGTGATGTTGGTTTTTATCTACGTGTCAGTGTTCCAGTGGTGTTGGTTTTTATCTACGTGTCAGTGTTCCTGTGGTGTTGGATTAATCTACGTGTCAGTGTTCCTGTGGTGTTGGTTTTATCAACTTGTCAGTGTTCTTGTGGTGTTGGTTTTTATCAACTTGTCAGTGTTCCTGTGGTGTTGGTTTTATCAACTTGTCAGGATCCTGTGGTGTTGGTTTTATCTACGTGTTCCAGTGGTGTTGGTTTTTATCAAATTGTCAGTGTTCCTATGGTTGTGGTTTTATCAACTTGTCAGTGTTCCAGTGGTGTTGGTTTTTATCAACTTGTCAGTGTTCCTATGGTTGTGGTTTTATCTACGTGTCAGTGTTCCTATGGTTGTGGTTTTATCTACGTGTCAGTGTTCCTATGGTTGTGGTTTTATCTACGTGTCAGTGTTCCAGTGGTGTTGGTTTTTATCAACTTGTCAGTGTTCCTATGGTTGTGGTTTTATCTACGTGTCAGTGTTCCTGTGGTGTTGGTTTTATCTACGTGTCAGTGTTCCAGTGGTGTTGGTTTTTATCTACGTGTCAGTGTTCCTTTGGTGTTGGTTTTGATCAACTTGTCAGTGTTCTTGTAGTGTTGGTTTTTATCTACGTGTCAGTGTTCCTGTGGTGTTGGTTTTTATCAACTTGTCAGTGTTCTTGTGGTGTTGGTTTTTATCAACTTGTCAGTGTTCTTGTGGTGTTGGTTTTTATCAACTTGTCAGTGTTCTTGTGGTGTTGGTTTTTATCAACTTGTCAGTGTTCCTGTGGTGTTGGTTTTTATCTACGTGTCAGTGTTCCTATGGTTGTGGTTTTATCTACGTGTCAGTGTTCCTATGGTTGTGGTTTTATCTACGTGTCAGTGTTCCTTTGGTGTTGGTTTTTATCAACTTGTCAGTGTTCCTGTGGTGTTGGTTTTTATCTACGTGTCAGTGTTCCTATGGTTGTGGTTTTATCTACGTGTCAGTGTTCCTATGGTTGTGGTTTTATCTACGTGTCAGTGTTCCTTTGGTGTTGGTTTTTATCAACTTGTCAGTGTTCCTGTGGTGTTGGTTTTTATCTACGTGTCAGTGTTCCAGTGGTGTTGGTTTTTATCTACGTGTCAGTGTTCCTGTGGTGTTGGATTAATCTACGTGTCAGTGTTCCTGTGGTGTTGGTTTTATCAACTTGTCAGTGTTCTTGTGGTGTTGGTTTTTATCAACTTGTCAGTGTTCCTGTGGTGTTGGTTTTATCAACTTGTCAGGGTTCCTGTGGTGTTGGTTTTTATCAACTTGTCAGTGTTCCTGTGGTGTTGGTTTTTATCAACTTGTCAGTGTTCCTGTGGTGTTGGTTTTTATCAACTTGTCAGTGTTCCTGTGGTGTTGGTTTTTATCAACTTGTCAGTGTTCCTGTGGTGTTGGTTTTTGATTTAACAAAGAAAAGTCACCATAAACTTATTTATATCATCGATTTCTTCAGATATTAGAAAACATACAAATGGAGAAAAACAAATCTGAACCTCTTAGCAGCTCTGTCTTCACAAATGTTGCGGCTTTGTTGCGAGAGTACCTATGAAGGACAAAAGGGTCACACACAATCCCTATTTTCTTATCAACTGGCACAATGTTCGATAGACCGCTAGATATATGAAAGATCATATTCTGGTTCCTTGCATAGCCTTCAGCCAACGTTTCATTAAAATTTTGTAGTTAAATTTTCTTTTTTAATCACACATCAATTGGCAGATGTCATCGATTAAGCAGAACATGCTTACTCTTCTGGAACACCTAGTCCCCGTGTTAATCTTACGTTTTGTTCATAGCTTTTCCTAGTTTTATTGCATTTGAGTTTGGAGGATGGTTCTGTCCACATGTTGGTATTTTCTTGTTGATATCGAATCGGTCAGATAAATGATAACAGACTATTAGTGGTTGTGTTTTAGGTTGTAAAACTAGATAGGCTATTGACATTGTCATTAAAAGTGGTTACTGCATCACGTGATAACATATATTACAAAAAAAAACTCACTTTTAAAAAGTACATAAGATTTGAAGTGACAATGATTGATTAAACGTAGAACCAATACCGGAAGTTAGGGGGTCTGATTCATGATGGAGAGAAAATGGTGGAGGTCATTCCAGGAGAGGTAATCATGGTAAAGACAGAGGCGGGACAATACCGGGCGAAGGCTGTTGTGTTATGTGTGGGGCCATGGGCCAACAACGTATTGACTAAACTGGGAATAGCTGTTCCTCTACAGGTAAACCATCTACCATATATGAATGATAACGATATACTTCTGGGTACACCACATTATACATTATGTACACCTGTATATACTGCCCGACTTTCTGTTGTTCTACCAGTGCAAATGTTGCACGTAATATATTGACTTAGCATGAACTCTGAAACTTTAACCTTAATATTCTTGTGAGTTAGTTTCATTTATTTATAAGTCAATATGATAAAAAATATTTGCATTACGATACAGTTGTGGTAATGCACATCGTGTATGCATCGTGCTCTCATCTTGCACACACACGCACGATACAATTTCGTGCGCACAAATGTGCGATAGGATTGCACATTTTTTGCGGTTTGGTAAAAATGGTTTGCTAATATTGCTGACTGAAAATGAAACGGAAAATTCGTGAAGTTATTACTAAAAAGTTATAACATTGAAACATCATTTTTAATTTGACGGTTTTGGAAATAACACTGGACCTGCATTAATTAGTCTGTTCGTAAACTAGTTTAACCGGTTTGGTTGCCCATGTAAAAAACACAGCACTAAAGATTAATCTGAGCATATATATTTTGTTTACAAAACAAAAGAAAAATGAGAGAAATACAAAAGTAATGAAAATAGAATTTTCTTTCTGTCATTTTAAATGATATTTTAAATGATTCATTGTTGTGACATATAGAAAAGTCCATATCATGTTTACATATATATTGTATATATAATGTGTGTCCGTACACTAAGGCTGGTCACATGTGGCTCTTTGTAAACAAAACACGTATGTATCATGCATTCAGTGTGTATCTGTTATACAAACAAGTGTCCTACCTATATATTAATAGCTTAATTAGGAATTATGCTTAGTTGTATTCTTATATATTTAGAAAATTAATGAATTCTTTCCCTTGTTTATAAGTCATTTCTAAATTTATATCAACCGCGATAGAATCGCACATTTGTGTGATAGAACCGCACAACGTGTGCACACATGTGCGATATTTTATTTCGTTCAGTTTTCCTATCGTGTGCACATCGCACATCGTGTAACGTTGTCCCATTCCTTAACTCTGTTTCTTCATGAATCGATGTACGATTTTAAATGATCACTCCGTATTTCAGGCGCAGAAAATAAGGGTGTGTTACTGGAAAGAGAAAACGCCCGGAACATTCAGCTCACGACAATTCCCCGTATTTTCACAAATCAATGCTATTGGTCCCCACCTTGTCTACGCGGTTCCAAGTGAGGAGTATCCAGGCTTAGTGAAGGTATGGCGTACCGGTAACAGATGTAGGTACAGTATACTGATGTCATCATATCGATAAGCTGTATTATCCAAAAGTATCATAACTCAATACCAAAATCAGTGACAAGATCGAAAAACAGGAGTACATAGGATGTGTATACAAGTATTTTGATAAAAACATAACGAGAATGAAAAAATGAGTTCTGGAAGGAACTCCGTCACCCTTCAATCGAATCTTTGTCAATTCAAATGATGCCACATTCTCAAAATCTCCAATGTTAAAACAAGGAAACAGCAAGAGGTAATAACGAGAGGCAGACACGTCTAGTTTCTAATAATAACGACAATAAAACTTCTCTTTTGTCAATATCAACCACCTGATTTTCATACCTTCTGTTCTACATGTTTAAGTCAGCTACCGACATTTACCGCTAGATTCTAGATACAGATAAGAAGCAATGGTGGTTTGAATTTAAAAAAATCATAGATGATATCTAATTCACAATGCTATCGCTTCTTAAATCATGAATTCACAAATAGCATTCCGCATCATTAACTTATGTCTTCAGTCACACTATTAGTATATGTGTCAGGTATTTGTGACATGCATGTCTACGTTCACACTATTGGTACATGTGTCAAATAGTTGTGACAGGTGTGTCTGCGTCCACGCTATTGATACATCCCAGCTAGCAGACATGCGTTGCAAAAACGTCTTAGATGGTTGCAAACGTTCCAGTTGCATTACAACGTTTCTATAACGTTCGTTTAATGTTGCATTGAAGTTTCTGATGATGAAAATGACACGTGTAATAAACGTTGTTTTTCAGCAAAAATCCCAGTCATTCAGTTTAATCATTAACGTTAATGAAACGTTTGTCCAACATGTAATCCTTAAGGATGGAAACTCGACGTTTTATGTTACAAATATAACGTTATTTTCAGACGTTGCTGAAACGCTTATTTCTCCAGGTAAAGTTGTTTTTTAACGTATCATATCAATATGATATGATCTTGTTTTAAGTGATTGGGATAAAACATTCACGAGCGTTGTTAAAACGTTTCTTTTTCGAAAAAAGAAATAATTGATCAACATCATAGTTAGGTTAACTTTACTGTCACTTCACGTTTTCTTACCAATTAACATATGTTCGTATTAGTTCTTTTATATCTGTAAGTCCACGTACGATCTAGGCATGGTTGTGGATAGAACTCTAAATAATTCCTTCAAATTAACTATTGTGTTGAATGACAAATGTGAGAGGGATGTAGTTCAGCCATATGCATTTTTACTCATCTTTTTCACTAATACAAAAAGTGGTTGCCAGTTAACTTATCCGGACTTAGGTACAAACTAATACAATGATTTACAATAATTTCCGGATTTCAGTTATCTCCCTTTGACCATTCATTTGTTCTCCATGCCCAGTACACATACAAATATAGAATCACAACACTATCATATACTTGTAATGTGGTCAATTGAGGTATATATGCTTAACCTTTCGACAAATCTTACATGAAATGAAACATTGAACAAAACTGTACCCACTCCCCCTCAAAAAAATGTTATTACATCATTATAACGATATCGCACAAGGGAGGTAACTCGCAGAGACGTTGACGCACTGATTTTTTCTGTTCCCGCTAATAAAACCGCTGTTTGGTCTCCCTGTAGGTAAGTGTTATTTAAAGCAGGGTTTGTAAAGCAATAACAGTTATATTTACATGTAGTAATCATTTCGTCATTATTTTGCATAGTTACATTATACTTGTAAAGCTTAAACATTGCGGTTTGTCTGAACCAAGTGTGTTGGGATCAGGCCTACCCAACCAGCGCTAACAGAGCGATGGTCGACTTTCTATTTTGACACTTTCCGGTGAAAATATGTCAGTGTCAAGTATGTTTATAGCTAAGTTGTTGCAGAGTTATTCATAGAGGTGTTTATTCAATTCTAATGCAGGAAATATGAAATAGAAACCATTAGAACAAGATTGAAATGGTTTTGATTTAGTCAAATTATTCTATATTCTACTACAAATTCTTCTAATGAAATCGTTATTATGGACCTCGTTCATTTTATTGAGATTTGCATCATTGCCTGGCTTGTTTTCTTTTGGTCCTGGATCAAATTGTATTTCAAGAGGTTACAACTAATGTTAGTTAGTGGTCATGTTACGTTTACTGTTAGTTACAATGATTGAATCAATATACTGTCCTAAAACTATGAAGTCAGTTAATTGGTATGATTATGGACTTGTGATTGAGTATAACAGACTAAGTGGTGATTGTGTTTGCCTATTGTATTTTAGAATTACAGAGATACATAGAAATAGATAGATTTATGATATAGAATTACACGGAGTTTCATAGAATGACATAACAGAGTTACAGAAAAGTCTCCGTCGTACAATTTTGCTGTATATGATAAACTTTTCTCTATTTTACACTAATTAACGATGTTATGAAATGAAAATGTGGTTAAATTAGTTACAGTTCAGTACAATTTATTCGAAGATTTCTAAAGTGTTTCTGTTTGATGACTGTCGTTGTATTGTATAATGAAGTACTGCGTAGATTGTGAAGCCTTATAACTAGTTTGTACTGTCTAAAGTGTTTCTGTTTGAAGGCTGTTTTTGTTTTGTATGATGAAGTACTGGGTAGATTGTGAAGCCTTAGAACTAGTTTGTACTGTCTAAAGTGTTTCTGTTTGAAGGCTGTTTTTGTATTTTATGATGCAGTACTGGATAGATTGTGAAGCCTTAGAACTAGTTTTTACTGTCTAAAGTGTTTCTGTTTGAAGGCTGTTTTTGTATTTTATGATGCAGTACTGGATAGATTGTGAAGCCTTAGAACTAGTTTGTACTGTCTAAAGTGTTTCTGTTTGAAGGCTGTTTTTGTATTTTATGATGCAGTACTGGATAGATTGTGAAGCCTTAGAACTAGTTTGTACTGTCTAAAGTGTTTCTGTTTGAAGGCTGTTTTTGTATTTTATGATGCAGTACTGGATAGATTGTGAAGCTTTAGAACTAGTTTGTACTGCACATTATACTTATATCAGTGATCACCTGATCTCTGATCAGCAGTATTCAATAATTTACTAGGGTGTGATTAAATTGATTACTCTGTAAATTGCCTATCACAGGTATCACTGTGACTTCTCTGTTCCCGCTAATAACAAGTATCAATTTAGATGCTGTTTGGTCTCCTAGTAGGTTGACTTATGTGGTACATCACCCGAAGATCTCAAGGGGGTGGGGGTAACAAAAGCAACAAAAATCACCTATATACGATCGTGATATCCCTTTATATGCACTGGTGTTTATAAAATATACCCTAGCAAATGATAAAACGTTGTCTGGAAAAAGAACATTGATACATTATACACTAATTAATATGATAGTGTGTAGGAACATATATTCTTATCATGACAAATTAAGTGCTGATAAATAATTGTGTCATTTATTAATTTCAGATTTCAATTTTTGGTGTAAATAGGTGGTCATATCATATTACACATTTCTTCCTTTGATATTAACTCGGAAACTGGCAAGTCGAGTAGTAAATGATTGAACTAACCGGAACCGTGCTATAAAAAAGGGGAAGGGGGGGGGGGGGATGGTTAAGATATCCATTTACAAAATGATATTGAGATAAGAAGTCAGGTTTCAGATAGTGATTTCAGTGAGGAAATGTCAGAAAGCCCGGAAACCTAGGTGTCAGAAACAGATGATACTGATGATGACGACGATGATAGTCAAAACAATTTCTTGGATTCTTGAAAGTGTTACTGCTGCATGTCACAGTAACAAATTACTTGAATTATTAAAACCCTATTTCCCGACTTTACCAAAGGATGCGAGAATATTACTAGCCACTCAAACCTCATATAATATTTTGGAGATATCTGGTTGAAAATATTTCCATTTCGAAATTAAAATATTCCTGGAGAGAAAATTAAAGCATTCCCCTGTAATGTTGTTAATATCAGACATATTTCTACAATTGAATATTGATCGACTCCCACTTTTTAAGAGTAGCAATGACCAATTTTGGCCAATACTTGGTATTGTAAACGAGTTTTTGGGGAAATAACCCTTTACCGTTGGTTTTTGGTTAGGCACATCAAAACCAGATTCATATCCGAAATGAAAGATATTGAGGACACTGGAGTAACACTAGATGATAGAGTAACCAGAGTGAAAATTTTGAATGTTTTGTGCGACACTCCAACAAGGGCATTTGTTAAGATGGTCAAAGGTCACAGTGGTTATTACGGTTGTGATAAATGTACACAATCCGGCACATACAACAATCATTATATGACGTTCCCAGATTGCAATGTGCCAGTGCGAACAGATGTAATGTTCGATGAAATGAAGTTCCCCATAAAGATACTTCTTCTTTGCGAGAACTTGATCTTGGTTTGGTTACTTGATTCCCTCTAGATTACCTGCATCTTGCCTGTCTAGGTGTAGTGAAACGATTGTTGTTGTTATGGATCAGTGGGCCTCTTCCAACACGACTAATGGGTAGAACAGTACAACTAATCTCGGACGTCCTTATTCAACTAAGATCTTCATTTCCTTGTGAATTTGTAAAAAAAGGTAGAGGTTTATCAGAAATAGATAGGCAACTAAATTTAGAATGTTTATCTTATATGTTAGAACAGTCGCTCTGAAGGATAAACTACAGGATTCAGTTTACAACCATTTCATTATTCTTCACGTTGCCATAACAATATTATGCAGCGACAATTTGTGTTCTGATTACTGTGATTACGCTGAACGATTGCTTGTTCGTTTGGTACAACAGTCTGCCAAGATTTACGGAAGTCATTTTTTAGTTTACAATGCACTCGCGCTGATACATTTGCCATGTGATGTAAGGAAATTTGGCAATCTACAATCTTTTTCAAGCTTTCCGTTTGAAAATTGCCTTCAGACAATAAAACGGTTGATTAAAAAGCCGAATTTCTCGTTTGAACAGATGATTCGAAGAACTATAGAGAAATCTTCCTTGAACAAAGTGAACATTAAACATTGTGTTTTGTAAAATGCAACACAAACATGGTCCTTTACCACATGCATTCCCATACTGCAAAGAATTCGAAAAACTTCACTTGGAAAATCTTCTCATTTCAAGAAAAAAACCAAATAACACACTTCTTGCGAACGGCTCTTATGATGTTGTTAGAAATATTGTTTTTTGTAATGATATTGGTAAATTGTTTTGTGAAAAGTTCCGTGTTGTAGAACCATTTTATACCTATCCTTTAGAGTCTTGTCTCTTAAACATTGCATATATAAAAGAAATAGAAGAAGGTTTAGTTATATTTGACATAAATGAAATATTGTGTAAAACTGTCCTTTTGCCTTATGGTGATGGTTTTGTAGTGTTTCCTTTGATCCATTAAGATTAGGCAAGATGTATGCAGTGATAGAATTTACAAAAACTAATGAAGTTGAGGTTGTACCAATCTTGTGGATATCAAAAGGAAATAAAGACTGAGTATGGTCACCTAACAAATCACTAAGTGGAGTTCAGAAGGCTGTAGAAAAAAAGAATTTCCAGACCCCAGCTGAGAAAAACAAAAAATTCGTATTCTAAAGGAAATAGGTAAGTTATAAAAATGTGCCAATAATATGATACAAGTATATAAATATATATTAATAATTAATTCACTGCCATTCTGAAAGAAATAATGAAAAAATCATGGTTTTGACTTAAAATAACTCGTACATATATATGATTTAAATGACTAAATGACTAGCATTTATGAAGTTTAATAAACAAATGTTGCATTAAGACACACTAGTATAGTTGATAAAATCATTGAAATAGAAAAAAAAACACGTTCAAAAGCTTTGTAAATCATGCTTTCATTTCTTCAGGAACCTATGACAAGGCGAGGAAAAAATTAACCGAAGCAACAATTTCGTCTTATCTGAATATAACAAATGGCGAGGCACGGATGAAGTGAAGGTTAGTGTTTACCGCAACAGAAGTGTGATAAACTTTATAATGTGATAGGTATCTTGACAAACAACTACGGATTTATGGAAGTATTTGTAATAGTAAAGCAGTAGAATCCGCTTCATATCACTTTCTATTGTCAGCGAAAAATGTGATATTACCCGGAATGTGACATACAGAAAAAACATTTTTTTCAGACCAGCTGTCAAAACCCAGAAGTAACCATATCTAAATGTTTAAGTGATGTATTTTTTCATCAAAGATCGTTTAGTACACTAAACCGCTTTCTTTATTCACTAACAGTGGGAAATATTCGTCTTTTAATAGGTTATTTCGAAAAAATCTGAAATTCAAAACAGTTAATAAATCCCGACAGTGCCTACACTGTACATTGTACGTGAACATGTGGTTCTCGGCGGCTTGTTAGATAATATGTGTTTCGTTCCAAAAAGTGTTCAATTTTATCGTAAAACTGTCATTTTGATAATTATTTACCTTTTACTTTGTCCGTTGCTTCAGGTTTAGAACCATGTTTGTCAATTAGATAATTCAATCAGGTGATATCAGTTCGAAGTTTACATCGTTTTTCAAAGTGGAGAAAACATCAGTGTACTACCTTGTGGTCTTTTGTAAACCCTTGTTTCATTGGATGGTATTATTGGATATTTTTATCCGGACCAATCAGATAACGCGAAACACAGAAAAGACATTGAGAAATGCGTGTCAAATGACATTTTCGATTTAAAAGATTTTATATGATATAATTAAGGGAATGAATCTTTCTCTTTACAGATCACAACATCTCGCTCGATCTGTCGCATCGGTAGGACTGCTGTACTGTATAGTACCGCGAACTTGTTCACAAGCTAAACTGCAGATTATGTGTTTGAATTTTGCGCTTCAAAGTCATATCTTTTAATTCATTTTGTATATTGGTATACTTATGCAGACTCGCTCGCGAAGCAGACTCATACGTCGGTAGAGTGTTCGATTGTGCTTTGATACTGGACTCCAGAGCATTAACGTTGAACAAAATTATTTCTGTCATTAATAAGTAGTTAAGTTTACACACAGATGTACAGGCTCATTCCCCGAACACCAACTCTGCCAACTTGAAAGGAATGTGTTTATATAGGGAATCCTTTGAAGCTAAAGTTATAGTCTATTTTGAATAAGAATGTCAACTCATTTTGTAAATAAGATACCCACAAATCAATAATGAAATAGATAAAGTTTCTATTTGTCTTAATTAATTGTAACACAATGTTTAGCATATAAAAGTATTACAAAATAGTTATTAAATATTGATATTTGATATTATTATTCATTACTTAATTGTTATCATGTAAGATTATGTTTAATTAATAAATAAAATTCACATTGACATATTGGTGTCAGCAATTAAATTGAATTCATATTCATACATGTAATAGTGAATCAATATGCGCATTTAGCACTAAAATAAACTATTATTTAGAATAAACAGTAAACTCCTAAATGAAGCTGACTCGTTATCTATGGCAATACATTATCCACTTTATCTAGATATTATTTCCATTTGCAACTTTTGATAGTCAAGTACTTGAAAAGTCTCTACCAGAAAACACAAAACACACTATCCAAGTTGGAAAAGCTCGGATGCTGAATCAGCATAGCTCATCAAGTCGATTGTTCCAGTCTGATAACGGTCCTTAAAGGTGGCCAGGCGTCTGTAAATGTTGGTGTATTTCTTGTTGAATGGTTCCTCCTGCATCTCTCTGAATCCGGCTGATGTAATCCATGCTCTGTATGTCCTTAAGCGTCTGGATGATAGTGTAGATGTTGGGGGTGGGAATGCAATGCCTTCTTCAGTCTCCAGAATGTCCTGTTTCAGTTCGCGTCCACAAGCACCCAAGAGCAAACAGGTACTTTCAACTGATTGAAAGAGTATAAATGACACTTACTGTCTGTTAACGTAAAGTTACTTTTATTTCTCTTTTGGAATATTGACTGAGGCATTTTTAATCATTGATTGTTAAATAACTTTGATTTTTTTGCCTGTTACAGATGTAAGGGTCCAAGCTATTTTAACTCTCCTTCACAGATCAAAGGTCGTGTTAGACAAAACACACTCCTGCTTCACGCCCTCAAAAGCCGACATGAGCAAGTGCAAGAAGACGACTTAAACGTTGAAGAAGAATACTAATTTCCTCTAATAACAGAGGAAACCTTCCATAAGGCGGAGGATCTTCTGCGAGAAAAAAAATAAAGCTGTTGTAATTTAATATAACTTCACAAATTAGTCTTGATTCAAAATGTGGATTTCGATTATGCATCCTGTCGGGAAATTATTGATACACCTATTAATATATATATATTACAGTTAATATACCTCACAAGCTTTCGTGGCCATAAAAGTGAAAATGAAATAAAGAGGATTATGGAGGTTGCAAGAAATAATGAACTTGCCGAGTCATTCAACTGGGTCGAGAAAGGAGGGAAAAGGTCATTTTCCTGAACCAACCTGGCAAAATCGGTCTTAGGTAATACTGTTGTAATATATCTTGGAGTACTTTTCAAATTTGGACTTTAGATGTATGATGGCATATTTAATTAACCAGCTTTAAAAAAAATTATTTGGAGATGCTGTCAAAAACGTAGGACTTACACATGCCGAAGCCGAACAGAAAATCAAAATACAGCTTGCACCGGTTGTACGGGCGGAAAACAAGCAAGACCAAACATCAAGATAACAAACCAACAATATGCAATTTCATGTTTAGATTGCCAGTATATTAATTTTAGATCAATCATATTACATTTTCATGTAATTCTTATATGCAATTTGTGTATTGTTTTAAGCAACTTTGAATTGGAAAAAAATATATGTTTTAAATATAGTAGCATAAATTTATAAATTTAAATGATACCCAGGTATTTACTTTTTATTTCGTTTCAGAAGCAGTACAAGAAACACCAAATACATCCGCGAGCAGTGACAACAAGTCAGAATGAAGACGATGATTTTTTTGTAAACAAAATAAATACATTTATCACACTGTATTTATTTTTGTGTATAACAGATAGCATTGATTTGGTGTACACTTTGGTTTGTGTTTGGTTAGTTTGCTTAACGTCCTATCGATAGCCAGGGTCTTTTAAGGACGGCCTCCCTGTGTATGTAAGGTGAATGACAGAAACCAAAGCCTCCCTCACAATGCTCAAAATAAGGCTAAAAGTGAGGCATGTCAAGAGTTACAATTTGAAAGAAGAAAGATCTTTCGGAAAGGGCAAAAATATAAAGATCCCTGATTTAGTCGCCCCTTACGATCATGCAATGGGGTAGCAGGTACAATTCTCCCTCCATGTCCCTGTAGGGCAGTGTGGTGTACACTGGAAAGCGTAGGTACACAAGTAGCAAAGCAAATGAGGGGAATACAACACGAGGCTGCATTCAGTTCACTATGATTTAAGAAAAAAAGAATTAAAGAAGTAAAAACGTTGATGCAGCGTTGCAGATATGGTATATTAACGATACAAAAATATTGCAGAAAATTAAACTACAATACGAATTCGTCGGAGAAACGTTATTTACGGTTTGATCACGTTACTAAATCGTTTTAGAAAAGTCTACTTGTATTTTATTTTCAATAACTAAATATATACGTGTATAAAACGTGGGGTTAACGTTTTAATAACGTGTTTGTATAACGTTAGGACGACGTTATCCCACTGGACAAACTTACGTGATTGAAACGATTGTCTGGGATGTGTCAAATAGTTGTGACAGGTGTCTACGTTTACACTATTGGCAAATGTGTCAAATAGCTGTGACATGTGTGTATACGTTTACACTATTGGTACATGTGTCAGGTATTTGTTACATGTGTGTCTCCATTCACACTATTGGTAAAGTGGTCAATTACTTGTAACAGTTTTGTCTACATACACAACTGATTTGTATGTCATTTAATTGTACCAGGTGTGTCTACATACGCAATATTGGTACCTGCGTCAATTTTTTGTGACTGTCTATGTAAACACTATTGAATACAGATATAAATTACTTTTGACTGATTCGTTAATGTCAACGTTATTGGTACATGTGGTTTTTTTTTATTTGTGACAGGTATGTTTGCATTACGGCCCGTCTATTGACCCAAACGTCCGAGATAAGATCGATGATAGTTGGGTGGTTGAGGCACTCCAGAAGTATATACTGGAACATATTCCGGGGCTGGAACCTTTTCCTGCGATAACAGAGTCGTGTATCTACACGGTAAATAGGAGTAGACTACATAATCGTGTTAACATAGGGTAAAAGAAAACGCATCATATGATAACATAAACACGGATATTATGAAATTCAATAAAATTATTTTTAATCATAATTAATCATACGGTAAATATAAAATGCACCTGCTACAGAGTCAGTATACACAAAGGAAATACAAAACACACTACAGAATCTTGTATACACACTGAAATAAAAAAATCATTTATACAAAATTACATTGGCAAGGTGAACCGGAACTCATCAGTAAACAAGACCCGCCTCCACTGCTTCAATGAAAATATTCAGGGGTCATGTGCCGCAACCCAAGCCATACGACGCTGGCGACTAGCAGCGGTAAGGGGCTGACTTACAAACGGTTGACTTGCCCGCAGACTAACTTGCAGCAATCGTTTTTGCATGGATATGACGGTTATGAGTACCTATGGCATGAAGGGCAGATTCAGTGGCAGTAAGGTGCCGATTTCGCAAATGTGCGAGAGGAATAAACCTGTCCTGACGTTTTCACCTCAAGTACGGACGCCCAGACCTACGTCTGTCAGCATCCTGCCCAGTTTCCATTAGACGTTCTATCGCGCAAATATGAGATGTCTGGCAACCTGTATTTGCCTTTGACCTTGCATAGTCAGCGCAATGGCCTTCCATCAGCCGTGCCATTGTTTCATGCTATATAAAATTAATCAAAATACCGTAAAATAATGTGTCTCTATGATGACTACCTATTGCTATGACGAGCAATGTAACTGAATGTCGCAACGCTGCTGTACACGAGATTTTCCCGTTTCGTGCTTTCCCTGGAAGACATCGTCACGCAATACAATAATGAAACATTTGATACAGGACCACGTGCACTATGACCTAGCTTGACCGATTATCATTGTTTTTGAAGAACGCTTTCGCAAGATGTTGCAAATAATGTCACCCCGAGTATATATTTATCCCTTAAGTATATATTTGTATATATATAAATCATCTCGTTATCGTTTTTCCTAAACTTTGTATACACATGGTAAGCATGTTTGTATAATTATTTTATTATATATTAGTTCAACATAAATTCTATACCGTCAGTCAGAAATATTGTTTTAATCAAATTAAGAACTTTTCGCACCAAAGTCGCAAGAAAATCTAAAATCAAATTCAAAACAACAATGGTAAACTAAGATCAAAAGAAAACTTATCAGGGAACAAAAAACAGAACGAATACAACCAGGTGTTCTGGAAGAGAACAAAGAAATAGAATATTTCTCAATCAGATCCTAATGACTCTGACGTAAATGATATCTAGATATTAGACCAAAAAAATGAAGAAAGATGAATTATTTTGCGCATTTTTCATACACATGCAAAATATTCTTGAAGAAGTAAATGCATTTAGAATGGAGAAAGTAATTGTAATTTACAATCATTTTAAACGGACAACATGGCTAAATACTAGGGTGTTAATCAAATCGATATGTTGATATTTTTCAGAACACTCCTGACGAAGATTTCATACTAGACCATCACCCCTCATGGGAAAACATTGTTATAGGAGCTGGATTCTCTGGTATGTCATTTATACTCTTGTGACATAAATACAAGTCATTTATCATTTTACACATACACTTAGTCTAGTCTTTGTACTTATATAGAAAAAGACATGAAAAGAATCGTTGGCAACGCCCACTTTGTAAATTCAAGTCAATATAAGCAACTATTTTGTTTTTTTTCAATTTGACACTTTGTTGATGATTAAACGTGCGTTGTTCTCGGTCAGATCACACCAAATAGGTGATTTCGATTTTCTTAAGACAAGTCATTGTTACGTATTGTGTATGTTCTAGGGCATGGATTCAAGCTCGCGCCAGTGATAGGAGACATCCTAGCGAAAATGGCAACTGGGCAGACTCCCGAACAAGATATATCTTTCTTCAGGTTGAATCGCTTCACAAAATCACATTTATGATGTCAGTAATTGGATATAAAAAACGAATACAGAGCTCGTGATGTTGTGGCAAAATGTTGAAGGACTATAACATGCATTTAAAACAACGCGTTGATCGAATGGTTATGATTCTAAGATTATTCTCAGCCAAAGCTAATTTTGATATGGATAGTTTTGTCGCTTACAATTAACATTTGTCAGAATAATTATTAGCATTAATTATGCGAATTAATGCATTAAAAGTACTTGGATACTATTCATATCTATTTGAATATTTCTCGAAAGTTCCCTTCTGCTCTTTCACACTTCTGGAAACCGATTCTCTTTCAAAAGAGCTTAGAAGGATGGAACATATGTATTTCGTAGTTTCATTTGTTTTACACCATTAACACGTGTGTGGGTTTTACAATGTGCTTATATGTTAGAAATACATATATAAATCTCTTACAAATCGGCAATCGCTGTGGCCGGTTTACTAACAGCTACCATTTGTTTTTCGTTGAAAAGGACAAGCATTTTATATGCGCACCTATCCCAATAATAGCAACATTGCAAGGAAGTTTTGATATTTCAATTTGGATTCAGAACAGAGAGGTGATTTTATCTTATTGTACTCCAGTCGATTATTGGCAAAACCTCCATTCTATCTTCTTTTCTTTGTCCAGTTTCTATATAACGATAGAAGGAAATTCTATCATTGCTGAATGCGTATGATTCATAAACGTACATGGGATAAAATAATGTAACTTGGAACTTACTGTGATCATCTTTCTACAATAATGATCTTTAAGTTACATGCGATAAGACCAATGGCTTTAATTTTCCTTTGCGACCTTTCGAATTTTAATTAAAAAAATCTGTCCTAATCATTGGTAATTACATGATGGTCTAGGTTCGATACAAAGGTTTCCCCATAAGTCAATTCATCTGATAAGAAGAAAAACAAGCGACAGATAAGTGTATATCACAAATTTTCCTCAAAGACAAAATGGTTGTATTCATCTTATTTATATATAGATATATATTTCAAAACTTTCCATACGAAAAATGCATAATTGTTGGCCACGATAGAATGAATATACCTTGAACCCTCGGGTAAATATCCAAGCTATTGGTTATATCCTTTCCTGTAGCACTTTCTACAAAACATTTAGCTTAACTTGCATTATATAGCACGCAGCGGGTGTGCCGTATTTTGTTCAGCGTACTACTAAAAAGGAAAAACAATCGAATATTTGATTTGAGTTTATAGTTATTTAACATTACATAAAAATTAGAAATAAATGAAGAATTGGTTGTAGTATATACTACGCCAGTCATTTGGTACAACTGTTTAAATGATAAATTCTCATTATCAAGTCATATAGATTCTGATCATCCTATTACTATTAGTCTGATTTATGGAGAATATCTAGTACCTTCGGTGCTGGTCACCGTGTTCACATTTGGTAAGATTTACCTGGCGGGTGTCGCCGATGTTTTGTGTTTTGTTTGTATATATGTTTATTTGTTTTGTTTTTGTTTGTTTTTATTATCTCACACAAGGGTCATATATGGGTTATCAATAGCGAAACAGTAGAATTTTTTGTTGATAGATCACACGTCATTTATTCTAGTCCTGTTTGTTTACTTCAATTAATCATATAGAGATTTAAGATCATCGTCTTAAATCTGATTTAATAAATTTCTCTCAGACTTACACCCAATAGTATATAGTAACTATATATCGAAGGTTTTAGAGATCAAGATTTATTGGTCTGAAATAAAGATTGCCACGTTTATAACTAACCCTTTCAAATGTTATAACATGAAATCACCTGTAGCCTCAAAGTATCACGTGAGAACAACATTTTGTTTTATTAAGTAAGCTAATAGAATGACATAAATACAAGTTTGACTTGACAAATTGACTCTAACGTCGACGTTCATGATCAAATGCTTAAGGCGTCGAGTTTTGTACTACAGTCATGAGATAACAAAACGGTTCTCACGTTTCTGTTTATAGTTTTGACGAATTGTAAAATCGTTTGATTTTATAATGAGACATATTGTAAGATGATGTCTTGTGCATTACGAGTTCACACAGTAACTTCCCTACTACCGGTGCCAACTTGAATCCGTGTCCTGTAATGAGAAAGAAGCACCTGTCAAGGATTGTACAAAAGACACACAAGAAAATAACTTTTTTTCGTCAAATAATGAAATTAAACTGAATCATATAGTTGTCTTGTCCTTCCAAGAACCTTTGTTTGGCGACGGAGGCAAATACGAAGTTATCAATATTTTAGAAGTTGGAGGGGATTGTGCAGAAGCCCCATTATTCGATAAATTTAGCAATTTCAAGTACATGTATATATTCTGAATCGTGCCGCTATCTGGATGAATTAAAGCTTGGCATGCAGATTATGGCAAGCTTCGGAGACTTTCACTCTACTAGCAGTGTCTACCACCTCATATAGGTAATAACATACAGACAAATATGTATAAGCAACGCTGGCTGATACAGTAGTAGATAAACATACAGGGATTTACCAGACTTTTTAACACGAGTTAACACTTTGAATTCTCGCTGTGAAATTAATGCAATAACATTTGTTTTGTTTCTAGATCACGCAGTGCTTCAGATAGGTACAGCAAATCTAGTATATGTATATAATGATTGACTGATTTCAAGTAGACATAAAGCAAAGATTAGTCACCTTTTCCCGTTAATTTACATTTAATGGCCATGTCAATAAGAACAAACAAGTGCATCTGGTGGTAATTGTAGTCGATAAGATGTGTAAAATCCACTGTATACGAAGAGATTCAAGTGATATCGAAGCATCTAATTAATGTCAATTTCAACATTTATAATTATCATTCTATTTCACGTCTCAGGTACGTTTATGAACATGCATGTTAACATTTAAAGTCACGGAATGATAAAATGAAACATGGTCCGAATTATATTCTTATCGAATCACTCATCAAATGAATTCATAGGGCAGTATGTTACATATCAATGTCTTATAATATTGACTTGGCAGAAATTGAATCTGCTTTTAAAACAATGATACATGTCTATGAAAGGCACTTGATTGTGTTTGTCATTAAAACCAGTGATACATGTCTATGAAAGGCACTTGATTTTGTTTGTCATTAAAACTAATGATACATGTCTATGAAAGGCACTTGATTGTGTTTGTCATTAAAACCAATGATATATGTCTACGAAAGGCACTTGATTGTGTTTGTCATTAAAACTAATGATACATGTCTATGGAAGGCACTTGATTGTGTTTGTCATTAAAACCAATGATACATGTCTATGAAAGGCACTTGATTGTGTTTGTCATTAAAACCAGTGATACATGTCTATGAAAGGCACTTGATTGTGTTTGTCATTAAAACCAGTGATACATGTCTATGAAAGGCACTTGATTGTTTTTGTCATTAAAACCAATGATACATGTCTATTAAAGGCACTTGATTGTGTTTTTCTTTTATATAGATACATCAGGGAATATAAAAGCGCTTTTAGTTTCAAATAGGAATGTTTTCTTTACCAGAAAATCCTGCTCCGATGATCACATTGCTCATGTCTGGGTGTCTATCTAACACGTAGTTATTGTCCGGCGTCACCTAAAATGGACATTATATTAAAGAAAATGTCGCGTGCTGCTTAATTTTTAATGATGATAATAATAGCCGAGTCTATCCAACACGTGCAATTAAAAACTACTTTAGATCAAGTCATGTGTAACAAAGTTGCAGAATATTCCTACAAATTAATTAACATTATTTATAACATCAACACTTATTCACTAGAAACCACTAAAATGTAACGATATCGAGTTAAGTCATATCCTAACACTACCTATTTATATGAGTACCAATTTCTCCTGCTTTGTGAGTTATAAGATTTAGTTCGCCTCCCCATCTTTGATTGGACATAAATTTTGAATTTCTCCCAGTTCTAAAATGCCTGTGTTTCTCAATTAAATCTAGTATTGTAGCAAATATGTGTTTGAATGGTGTTGTTATTTGTTTTTCTTTCGTGCAATCCTCATAGTAACACAATGTGTATCAAAAATTGTCATTGCTGAAACAACTTTATCATTATTAGCCTTTCAAAGTCTTGACCTATCCTCTAACATTATTTTCAGCAGAATTATAAAGATCTTATAGTGTGGAGACACCTAAATTTACCCTACCGTTCTCGATTTTAGTTTATAACTTTATTTGTTTTATGTTCCTTGTACATGTATGTGATGTAACTTATGTAATACTTGTACCTTGATAAAGGGGCAAATTGCCACTGATATATCTATATGCATTGTACGGTCGTGAAATGACGTTATATCTGTTATGAATGACAGGGATTTGCAGGCATACAGTAGACTGTAAAATGTTTTTGCCTCTGTAGAAGAATATAACCACAATAAAAGAAACATCGCGTGATACAAATGCTTAAATGAAAGTAGATAATAGACCAGAACAAAAAAGAGGGTATCAGTCTATAAGACAGAAGGTTGTTATCGATACGTGCAAAAAGAGGAAGGAGGAAAGCTTGATAGAGGAACCTATCACCGACTGTATTATTCAGTAGCAGTCAATGATTGTTGGACAAATTAACGTACGTACTGTATATATACAAGATTCCGTGATAGCGGGAATAGGCTCCAAAAGAGGGAATTGCTTCGATATGCATGCCTTTGTCTTCTCAAGTACCCAGGACGAGTCTACGTCATCTCGTTTGTCGGGATCAACTTCCGGTCCATGATGGCAACAGAACTACGTACAGATAAGTGTATATACAGTATAATGACGTTCACGTTAATCACACTAACGACTTAAAAACCACTGATCTTAGTACACCATAACTACGTTAGATTATGTGACTGAATGTGGACATCGTTTAAGGTATGATAGACGAAATGTACGTTATTGGACGTCCAGTTGAAGTCGTCTTGCTCTTTCCCATCGCCAGATTAGTTAAATGTGTTGTGGAAAGAGTCAGTATAGCAAAGCTTCGAAACAACCATGCCCACAAAAAATCTATCTAAACGTCGTCTACTTAATAGCTCGTCGCCAACGTCATACGTGTTAGGTAGTGAATCAGCATGATTTTTTTTCGGTCAGAGATGTAGGCATATTGAGTTCGCAGAACTTATAAATGTTACGTAATCCATTACGTATGATACCCATTGAAAGTACATCAATGACAAGTTATCATTGCCAAATCCAGACATAAATGTCTTGATCAGGCATTCCTTCGTTACGCTAGGTCAGTAACCGATAGTAAATGTCTGTTTGACCAGGTCAGTGAAAGGTGGATTCAGTTGATAAGGGGAGACAGCGCTAGGTCAACAACAGATGGTAATAGGTCAGTAACCAAGAGTAAATGTATGCTGTGATAAGGCGATGCTACGCTGGGTCACTAACCCAAAGTAAAGGTCTCCCGGTAATAATAAATGAATCCATTTACCTTGAACAAGCCTGGATATTCCAGGCAAGGCAATCCGTAAAAATGGTTGTTTGAAGTGCCATGCTCCTGAATCACGACCGGGAACTTTTCCACGCTGTAGGTTCCTGGAATTTTCTCCTTCCAGTAAAACACGCTGACTCGCAATGCCTTTGTAACAAACAAAAATAACATGACTTCTTCAATGTTTAATTACTATCTGCAGACTAACGTTGAAAACTAATGGCTTTTTGTTAGATTGAAACCCGTGCAGGAATCAGGGAAATATTTAAATACTTATAACGAGTGGTATTGGTTAATCATGACGTCATTTAATTGAATCGACCATTGCACGCCGCTTACACAATGTAGAACAAAATGAAATGATAATATCTTAAAAGAAAAACGGCTTGGAAAAAATAAAAATGATTACTTTTAAAGCATGAATTATTTAACTGTTCTGACAGCCGTGTCTATTTCGTTAACATTCAACGGTTATTATGTGCGCAATTCCATGAATTTCATATAAAAGCAAATAGATCAAACCTTCTTCGAGGATTATTGATGAGAATATTAAGGAAAATTAATAAGATTCTGATGTGTATTTCCTCAAATCTCATCGTTAAAAGCTAAATAAGTAATTCGAAAGAAATATTATACATCACCTTTAATGGTAAATGGATACCAAGGCGAGGGAGTAGTTTGGTTGCCCAGGGTCCAACTGTCAGGACCAGGTTCCGGCTTTTATATCTGCCCTTGCTTGTTTTTACTGTCACAATATCACCCGGGATTATATCAACTAACGACTCATTGTCACACAAGGCGCCTCCATGCTTAATAAATTCACTCTGAAACAATCACAACACTTTTACAGAATTTTCTTGCGAGCTTTGTCTAGGCATATTACTGGAAAACGATCGGATACAAGTGGCTTCTTTACAGTTTGGATTTTTGTACCATTACCAATGATTAACAATATCTTAGAAAGTGTCAAATGAAGTGAACATAGAGGAGACTATATTATCGATCAAAGAGAGAGTACTTCAGTGGACGTACATCAAACATAATGCGTTTGGAGCAAGCATACCAACTGAAGAGAATCATTACTACTGCATGAGAGAACTAACTTCAGGGTGCATTAAATACCAGGGTAGTTGCGCCCCCTGTTAGAATAGCCTACAAAAAAATTGACTGTGTTAAAACAAAAATCTTTAACTGTAAAAATACAATAGCATAATTAGAAAAAGACACTCTGGGTTAAAAATAGTTTTGTTTGGATACAATAACCAAGGTTTGTGAGGTCCAAAGTTCGAACCAGCCCGCCAAGACTAAGTTAAGAGTTCCAGACTGAAACAAGAGTACCTGGAATGCCACTAGCGCTTTGTTTGAAAACAACACTCCTCCTGAAGGGTCCTCTATTCCTATAGAGTCTGGGGGGTAACACAGCATTGGATACTTCTCCGGTAAGTCTTTTGAATCCAACGAAGTGTACGGCATGGAATTCTTATGTAACGACTTGAGTACATCAGTCATAAAAGTTTCTCCATCCGTTCCGCAAAAAAGGATGCCAGTCTGCCTTTTTTCAATAAGTGTTAGATCATTAGTTGTAATGTTGTTTATGGTATTCGTTATGTTTATTTAGAAATACTTTAACCTATTCTTATAATAAACTTTACAAAGAATGGAAATTATATCGTGTCTAATTCATTTAGGTATATTTATTTGATTATTTGAGATGAGATATAACCATGGTTACTGGGTGGTAATACACTTGCCTTTCACCTAGCCGTCCGAAGTTCCCGGAACGGACGTGAAAACAAGTCACTTGCCAGACCAAATAACTTATTTCGCAATTGTTGTAAAATAAATAAAGTTGATATTTTATCAATATTTAACTAATTGTGTACTTGAATAAAGTGATTCCAGTCTCTTGTTCTAGCGTCTTCCACTGTCGGAAAGCCTCCGGCATCATTTCCGTGTAGTGATACCCCTCACTCCCGTAGGCTTTCCGTATAATCCTACTTTGCCCGTGGGAACTTCCCCGGGAATGCGGGAGAGGAAACTGTGGATTTAAAAAACAATGTAGATATTTGATTATACTAAGTCTAAATTGATTAAATTTTATTAAAGTTAAAAGTCAGCTTATTGGTTTAGGAATCATATAGTAGCCATTTCCTTGTGGCAGTTCGAGAACCTGTGTGTCCACGTGGCACAGTTTTTAAACAACTAAAAACCCTATCCATGAACAATTACATATAACTATATACATCAGAATCTGATGGTTACAGAAGACAGGACTTCTGTTTCCGGCGCTGTGTGACGTTCTACCGTAGATGTACCTGTCATTCCTATATATATACGTTGATAATGCTGCATTATATGGAATATTCAACAATCAAACAAAATCATTCGGGAATGTGTTTCTCCAAACCAAATAACGATGTATGGAAGGTGCTGGGATAAGGTGGGTAGTGTTATGTGAATGGAAACATGTCAGTTTTGAACCTGTATGTACGGAGAGAAGCGATTCTCTAGAAAATCGACCATTAATGAAAATTGAGTTAGCAAATGAGGGAATTAATGCTATAGCAAAACGTTTTACAGAAATCTGTCATATTTGACATGCCATCATACTTCCAGTACAAAAATGGTTCAACGATTATGAGGTAGATCAAGATCAGGTGATTATCAAGAATTACCAGTGAAATAGTTGTTAAGGGTTTGTGAATAAGTTGATGAATGATTTGGTTATCAGTTTCAAGCAGTTATATTTAGGAGTATTTGTTGAAAAAGTGTGAAATTGATTTTGCTACTTTAACCATTTGTTAGGAGGGACCGTTCTATCATTGTTTACATATTTTTATTTGTTTAACAGATCAGGTCAATAGTTTCATGATCAAATAACGAAATCCGTATCAGTGATTATTATCATCTTAGCCTTTCTAAGCATGCGTCTTTTTTTTTAAATAAATAGGACGATTTCAAACGAATGACAGGTGCATGAGTGAATTAAAACAATGCATATAGATTACGGTTAACGGCGGACAATAAATATCCACCAACAGTGTCTACTACCCTCAATCTGTGTTTGAATATAAATGAATAATGAATTTGAAGGCGTGCTTCAGTAAACATGTATTTCATATCCCTCATCCAATAATTCAAATGACATCACATCAGTCATCAGCCATATATATTGTTCGTATATTTAGCTATGCGTATCGAAATCACGTTCCTTACCTGTTCAAGGAGCATGGTATGCTGGCCATTTTTGACAAGGTTATAAGCTGTTGAGCTTCCCTGAATTCCAGCTCCCACCACGATAGCATCATACACTTTCTCCATGTAAAGTAGATATAACTAATACAGGTCAAGTGCCCTGACGATCAATGTATGCTCAGAAGGGTAGACATAACCCAATAGTTTACAGGTAAACAAACTCTGACTGATGGAGTTTTGTCGTATACATACAATTTTCCTGATATCATCATCCTAGTCTGTATGCTGATAAAAGTCTCTTTTTTTTTGGTGTTGGAGTAAACATGGCTTCTGACATCTTTGTTGACTTTACAGATAAAGTCGTTACAATATTATAACCAGAAATATCCCGGATTGTAGTTGTTTACACTGATAATCAGTTTGGTTCTGTCGTCAGTATAAACGCAGCGACCGTAACGGTGACAGCCATCTAAAGGAACATATTGTGTTCATTAAAGTCGTGCGCACTATAAATAAAAAAGTATAAAAATACATCAAAATTCATATAAAAGTTTTGAAAATACATATATCGGCTAAAGCTGAATTAGGAAACACTATGATACACATCAGTTCGTGCATTATATTCATCATTCTGTACGTGATTGTCACACTGTAATTGATATAAAAAATAAATATAGTGATAAATCATAAAACCAATATGTGTTTACTGGAAAACAATATTATATATACATATAGTTAGGGTTAAAAATGTCGTGCGGTAGAAACTAATCATGGAACCAAATCTGGATAACCCAAAAGATGTTAGAGGTGTTGGACTAGTCAATGTTTAATTTGTAAGGTGATTAGGGTGTTCTTTCATTGTACATGAACTTGCCCGGGGCTAGTAGCCTGTTGGAACCACTTGCCGAAATATTATTCTGCTAGTCTCAATTTTTTTCCAAAACTACGTGAAATACTAAAGAAATATATTACTTTTTCTCAATGGATTGATTGAATTAACTGGAAAACCTTTTTACAAAAGACTGTAATGTATATATATCATACAAATACACTGAAAATCGGAGGATAAAAGTCGGAAAAACTGTCCGGATTCCGGCTCCAGCAGTTAGAATGCATCATTAACAAATATGGCTGCCCCTGCTTTAGCAAGTTTTTTTTTTTACGGCTTTTGGGTAGGTGAATTTACCAAGTGTTTGATGACCAATGGTTGTTTTTTTTTTTTTACAGTTAGATTTATCCTCTGAATATTTCTTTGTATATATAAAGAAACCCAATACTTTTGCCAAGCTTGCATGACACGGTATGGGAAAATTGACATTGTTCTAGTTTTTAATTCAAGAAATACTTCTAATGTTATATGCTTTAGATTATATGATAAGAAATGATTATAAATTCTTAAGTGTCCGCTGGGGAAAAAACGTCTAAAGAAATTCACTGGCCATGGGCTAGTTGGCCTGCCATTTACACTAGCCCAAGCTATAAACTTGGTAACACTGGGCGTACGCATTGGGCTATAGCGGAATATTATTAACACTAGGGAACGCTCAGTAATCACGGAAATGCACTGCACGAAGAAGGAGATCGTAACGGCCAAGGGAAACATGTCTCTCATTTTCCTTTCATAGGTTATTTTGGAAAACATTTGAAGTATGCTTTTACACCAATTGGTAGAGTATTTTATTTTTTCTTTAGGAATAAATAATTCTCCTTCCTATTCCGATCTTTGTATGTACAGAAATGTATAAATGTTACTGACTATGCTCCTAACATCTGGACTGCTCAACATATTACATAATTGTTTTCTAACGTTCGTTATCAAGGTATCACGTTGATACTAAGATTCTGCTTGAACAGAAATGGGATAGATGTTACTGGCTGTGATCCTAACATCTGGACTGTTCAACATATTACTTCCTTGTGGCCAAACGTTCGTTATCAAGGTATCACTTTACTTTATCGTATCGCATACGTACAAAAATGGAGGTGTACGACTCGATCGTGGTGGGGGCTGGAATAGAAGGCTCGTCCACAGCTTATCACTTGGTCAAGAATGGACATCACACCTTGTTACTTCAACAAGTGAGAGTTCTTCTCGATTTTACATCCTTTATTTTCTTTCATTTATCGACAGGGCAGATGTTTTCCTTTTCGTTATTTTGTGTTTTAGCTTGGCGAATTTTCGGTACAATAATAAGCCACCATATTTAAAAGCCAAGTCTTAGATATTGTAGTACTCAGACAATGTGTATACAAATATAGCTGAGGTATTGGAGATGATATCTGAAAACTCTTTGTACCCTTTCAATATAGTTTCATAACTCTTCTGACAAACCCCGTGCGTGTACTACCGAAGAGGTGGATATGTGTTATAAATACAAGGAAGGTAAAGACAACATCGAATAATAAGCTTACTATGGTCCTAGGATAAGTATCTGTATATGGTATTACGACAGACTCTTCGACATCAGTCGTTTATCTAGATCTTTACCTACAAAGAAATCAATATGGAAATCTTTCCACCAAGCTGTATGATAAGCGTGATGATTCCAATTATCATATTTCTAGGTAGCAACATCTGCTTCATCAACCTTTAATGCTTACATGTCGCAGTTGACTCAATATTCAATGTTCCCATTATCATGATTTTCTTAAAAGCAGTCGTCAACTGAATCGTAATACAGGGTTTCAAAATATGCAATTTGAAGAAAAGATCTCATTGAGAGATATTTTATTTCTTTGTGCAATATGAAGCTGGATGTGTTTGATGCTCGTTAGTTTTGACTGTTTGGTCCATTGCTGTATATTTTGTTCTCATTCAAGAACGTGACATTACTTAGACGAACCAAATTTACATTGCTGATGTTTTCGACGAAGCAGAAGGCGCTTCTTTTTCCGGAACACCTTATTTTATTTCAGGATTGTTCATGTAAAACTTTCCTTTGTTCATATTTTGCCTTAGAATCATTTCCATATGAGGTCGGGTTATGAAATTTTTGACATGTTGGTATTTTCTTGTTTTTCCATATAAATATCAACTGGTGTATTTTCTGTATTTTGAGTTCAGGAATCTCCCCGTAAATCATTTTATTCCTATTTTCCCTATTTTTTCGACTGATTCTAGTTTAAAATAAAACGCTGTTGAGAAGCCAGTTTTTTCTCCTCGTTTAGAATACATTCTTAGAGATATTGCTTCATAAAAGCATGGTTAACATAATAATAATATCTAATCCCTACATGTACACGTCACACACATTGGTGGAAGGAGTTTACATTGGTGGGAGGAGTTTACATTTGTGGGAAGGGGTCCACATTTTTGGGAGGGGGTTTACATTGGTGGGAGGAGTTAACGTTGGTGGAAGGAGTTTACATTGGTGGGAGGAGTTCACATTTGTGGGAGGAGTTTACATTTGTGGGAGGGGGTTTACATTTGTGGGAGTGGTTAACATTGGTGGGAGGGGATTTACATTGGTGGGAGGAGTATACGTTCGTGGGAGGAGTTTACATTGGTGGGTGGAGTTTACATTTGTGGGAGGGGTTTACATTGGTGGGAGGGGGTTAACATTGGTGGGAGGGGGTTTACATTGGTGGGAGGGGGTTAACATTGATTGAGGGGGTTTACATTTGTGGTAGGGGGTTAATAGTTACTATTGACTCTTCATAACAACAATTGTTTCCTGTGTGGAAATAACATCAAAATATAAACACCATAACAGATTATTTGATCTCATTTAAAATCTAATTTTGATATTTGATAAATGTAATAAACTAAAGGAAATCATATAAACAAAATGGACTTCATCCCCGTTACGCAGTGTGTAATATGTCACAAGTACTCAGCTACAGTTCTTTAGTTTATGTTGTATAAAATAAGATGATTCACTTGTTGATGGCGATATCATAAACCGAGCTAATAGAATCCCTACAAAATGTCCACCTTTAGATATCAAAAGATTGTACAAAAGACAAAAAATACCTTAGAATACAAATAAAGAACCTGAAACAGTAGTATTATGGTGTATAACAAAGACCCCTCGACATTCCTGAATTTTGACATGGTATATTCCGACGATGCAGTCTTGTAAGATACCGTTTTTAACATAAAAGGGATATGATAATTTATTTTCTAGGATTTATATAATAATTTCCCTTTGTACACTAACACTATACATTGAAGCACAAGTAACAACACGATTGCTTGCTAACAAAACCATCAGTAGTCTGTTATCAATGCTTTTACAGTTTCCCCTTCCACATTCTCGTGGAAGTTCCCATGGACAAAGCCGAATCACCCGGATGGCCTATGGCAGTGACGATTACTACACGGAGATGATGAAGGAGGCGTACAAATTATGGGAGGTACTAGAAAATGAATCTGGAACTACTTTATATAAGTAAGATTTTACGTTCGTCGATGTTTATGAATACACAAAATCTTGCAATTACTCGATGTTAGCAAAGACAATGAATGGAGAGAAATGCTAAATATAGTTTTATAGTATTCAATCGACGTTTGCTTATGTACAATATCTGTTGAATTCGGAGTAGGCTGTTGACGCCACTCTACTGCATTTGTCAAGCTCACAAAACAGATACCGAAAACATCACCAAAATTAACATAGAGTCCGCCTAATTTCTGAGTGAAACGTTTAACTGTTTTACCAGTGGTAATGATTTAGAGTGCTATGAAATATATTTGCCCTGAGCAAACAATACCCACAAACGTTGTTATAGAAATGACATCATAATGACTTTTGGTTACCTTGTTAGCTGATTATATTGTTCCAACCTTGTAACGTAATCTATTATAGCATGTAAGTTTAGTTTACACAACATGCTACAGTCACTGACGGATTGAACGGCAAATTATAACTGTTAATCCATGTCGTACACAAAATCATCTTCTTAAGGGCATTAAGTTAGAATGAGTGCTCCAAAAAGACACATTATAAAACAAGAGAAGACAACTCAATTCCAGGAAATATTGCTTACTTCTACACAGAAAAACAGGCCTCCTTGTGGTCGGGAAAGTTGGAGACGATCAAATTGATGGAACGGTAAGGGCACTCCGTAAGTACTCACTGCCATTCACCTCACTTGACGGACAAGTCTTGCGACAGAAGTATCCAATGCTGAACTACCCTGAAGACATAGCGGGTGTTGAGGACCATAGCGGAGGAGTGTTGTTTGCTGACAAAGCCTTGGCGGCTTTTCAGGTAATAGTCATTTTGATAGATTTTGAGAAGTAAATATTCACTGTGAGATGAGTTTTAAACCCCTAAAAAATAATATGAAGCCAGATGTTTAAACAAACAAATTGCATGACATTGCTTAGAAACTATCTAATACATAAACAACCCCGTACTTCACAAAGCATCTTGTTCACCATTTACATAGTTTTAACAAATCTTGGGGTACCATGTACGTCCTAGAAGACGGCTAATGTCCGTCCTCAGTATAATCGTGTTTTACTGTATATATTAATTGTATTTATGCACATAAGGTGGGTTTCAAGTAACAATTCCTTGTCATTCCAGGGCCAGTTTGTTAAGCAAGGAGGTATTTTGCGTGATAACGAGGCCATGGTGGACGTATCTCCGGGGGATATTGTAACAGTAAAAACCAATAAGGGTAGCTATAGAGGCCGGAACCTAGTCCTGACAGTAGGACCCTGGGCCACCAAAGTACTTCCTTCTCTTGGCATCCATATACCACTCAAGGTAAGGTACACAGATGACAACCCTAAGCTTCTCTGGATATGATGAACGTCCACATCAAGAAGGTGAAGTGAATCTTCACCAACGTTATGGCATTAAGATTTAGATGCAAGGTTTTCAAAATCCATCTTATATCATTTGTTTTCAAAAATGTGCAGATTAGTTTGTTTGAACTACAAATACCATATGGCTTCAGTTGTTAGAAGGTCAGTATGAGGAAAAGAGGAAAAGTTGATATTTTCTTGTTAATTCTGTAAAAGGTCGAGTTGCACTAGGTTTAAGAGAAGATACACTAGATCAAAATTCAATTCTTTCTTATGTCTGAATAATTCAGACGAAGGTCATGAATCGTCACGTGTTTGAATTAAAACGTAGCCACCAGGTTACAACAAATAGATATTTTTAAATTGTACAAATCGCAAGGAACTTTTACATTTTATATATAACATGGCAACATTGCTGAAATACATTAGTTATATATCAAAGGAAAAAAAGCACCAAAATGTCAACGTAATTATAATCCAAACTCAAAATCAATAAAAATGCGAACAAAAGAAAGATTTACACGGAAACTACTGAAAAGTTACAAAGATAATAATGAGACCAGGTGTTCGGGAAGGGTGGGTAATCGTCTTCTGCTTCATCGACAAAACCTGCCATGTAAATATTTTGGTCTATACGAGTAAGTTATGCCACGTTCTTAAATGAGAACAATGTGTACAGCAGCGCAACCAACAGGTAAACTAATGAGCATCAAAAACGTCCATCTATTCCTCGTACCGGGTTCATTTTGAATATCAGATTAGTCAATGTCTTACCGGATGTGTATGCTTGAGGCTTGTTTTTTTATTGATAATTATTTTTCAGGTTTTGCGTATCAGTGTCTTTTACTGGAAAGAGAAAATTCCAGGAACATACGGAGCCGAAACGTTTCCAATATTTCTGGAAGACAATGCGATTAGGAATTTTGACGTGTATGGCTTGCCGAGCTTGGAATACCCGGGATTGTATAAGGTTATCAAAATAAAAAGAAATTTGGAAATCACTTATATGTATACTATATTCACACTATTCAATACAGAAAGGCCAATTTTGAGGTTAAAAACTAAGTAAGTTATAATTTAACAAGGTAGGGCTTGAAAACGTTTAAACGTGGTTAAAAATATTTTTTTGTTTTAATGTAAAGCAGATATGGTTTTAAAATAAATTAATAGTATGGTTTGTATATGAAAATACCAAACAGGTAATAAACCCGCTTAGTAACCGTACTGTATTCATTGGAACATGTAAACAAGAGGTTGGCATAATGATAATATGTAAACCTCGGTAAAGAATTTCGAAACTAGATTACGACAAATTGGCCAGATTTTTGATATATCTAAAGAAGAAATAATAATAATACTTGCAGCAGTGTTTGCACTCCGGTCCCGAGATTGACCCTGACAGGAGGGACGATACTGACAGCAGTTGGGTGCTGGATGCCATTAAACAATTTGCGGCCGAACACTTTCCACTTCTTGAGGCTCATCCCGCTATCACAGAAACTTGCATTTACACAGTAAGTAAAGGTGACGTATACACATGTCTTCATCCGTGACATCTTAATAGATCTACCTTGTATCCAATTATCCAGGCTGTTTGTTTTAACCGAAGTCTCCACATTAAGCGTTATCATACCTTACACAAAATAAACAATCGAATCACCATATATTTGCACCATAAATGGACCATTTTTTCATATCAATATACTATCTACACGGTACAGCTATCAGTATTGCAATAGAATAAACGAGTTTCGTTATCTGAACTCATTTTTGTTTATTTTCACCTAAGAATGAATGTTATACATTGGTTAAGGTGTTCGAGCGAGATTGACGAAAACATCATTTCACATACACACATGACCACTCTGTTCCACAACTGGTATAAACATCCATCACCACGTGTGTTATCAGTCTATGTTGACCACACATGGCCACTCAGTTCTATGACAGGTATAAACATTCCTCAACACTTGTGTTATCAGTCTGTGCTGACCACACATGACCACACAGTTCTATGACAGGTATAAACATTCAGCACCGCGTGTGTTATCAGTCTGTGTTGACCACACATGACCACACAGTTCTATGACAGGTATGAACATTCAACATCACTTATAAATTTTTTATCAGTCAGTGTTAACCGATGATTGTCATCCAGCAATGCCATTTCATTTTAAGATTTGAAGTGTCCGTATCAATTATGGATTGATACGTTAATTAGAGTTTATACGGCTTCTTAACGTCAAAACCATCTATAACTTGTTGCTTTGGATGATACCCACCCTGCACGTGCGACTCTTTAGTAAAATTCAATCTCTTGGAAAGTTCTGTCAAGTATCCTCCAGTTAACCGCAGACCGACTCATAGACATCCAATACAGATGTCAGAGTACCCTTTGCCCGTGCAATGTCCCACCAAACGTGCATATTTTTGGGCAATATAGTATTATATAATAAAAGAAATAAATAGTTCAGTTACGCTTTACAAGTAATACCTATATAACAATATAACATTTCATCTTTTTTTTTCTCTAAGAATACACCGGACCATGATTTCGTATTGGACAGACACCCTGCTTGTAGAAACATTATCATAGGAGCAGGCTTCTCTGGTAAGTTCTCATCCTGACACCCATCAGTAACTACTAATACTATTGGATTTACTGTAGTAATCAGCTTAACACCCACAAATCACTTCTAATGCTGTTCAATTTACTGGACTAACGAGCTTAACACCCACAAATCACTTCTAATACTGTTTAATTTTCTGTACTAATCAGCTTAACACCCAAAAATTACTTCTAATGCTGTTTACCTTTCTGGACTAACCAGCTAAACACCCAAAAATCACTTCTAATAATGTTCAATTAACTGGGCTAGCAGAGCATGCAGAATATGTTTATTGTGTAACTGGTTATCTGACATAAACACCTGCTTGTCTTTTCAATTATAGATATTTTTCATACAATAAAAAAGTACTGAAGCAGGCTGTCTGCCGTTTTTGACACCATCTATTAGATATTACCTCTCTGATCATTGTTGTGTGGAGTTCCATTCACATGTACTCTGTCATTTTAAGTTTCCCTCCTTTAAATATCCCGTGTGTTTAGCCTTAAAATATCCTCACCAGTGCTGTCATAACAACGACCATCTCCCGAAACGGTGACCAAGTCTGAGTGGACTGAAGAGATCCATCTTAACATGTAACAATATCACTCCAGGTCTGACATGACTGAAGTCAACCTTAACATGTAACAATATCACTCCAGGTCTGACAGGACTGTAGTGATCCTCCTTAACATGTAACAATATCACTCCAGGTCTGACAGGACTGTAGTGATCTACCTTAACATATAACAATATCACTCCAGGTCTGACAGGACTGTAGTGATCTACCTTAACATGTAACAATATCACTCCAGGTCTGACAGGACTGTAGTGATCAACCTTAACATGTAACAATATCACTCCAGGTCTGACAGGACTGTAGTGATCAAACATAACATGTAACAATATCACTCCAGGTCTGACAGAACTGTAGTGATCCACCTTAACATGTAACAATATCACTCCAGGTCTGACAGGACTGTAGTGATCCTCCTTAACATGTAACAATATCACTCCAGGTCTGACAGGACTGTAGTGATCAACCTTAACATGTAACAATATCACTCCAGGTCTGACAGGACTGTAGTGATCCACCTTAACATATAACAATATCACTCCAGGTCTGACAGGACTGTAGTGATCTACCTTAACATGTAACAATATCACTCCAGGTCTGACAGGACTGTAGTGATCTACCTTAACATGTAACAATATCACTCCAGGTCTGACAGGACTGTAGTGATCCTCCTTAACATGTAACAATATCACTCCAGGTCTGACAGGACTGTAGTGATCAACCTTAACATGTAACAATATCACTCCAGGTCTGACAGGACTGTAGTGATCAAACATAACATATAACAATATCACTCCAGGTCTGACAGGACTGTAGTGATCAAACATAACATATAACAATATCACTCCAGGTCTGACAGGATTGTAGTGATCAAACATAACATATAACAATATCACTCCAGGTCTGACAGGACTGTAGTGATCTACCTTAACATGTAACAATATCACTCCAGGTCTGACAGGACTGTAGTGATCAAACATAACATAAACATAACATATAACAATATCACTCCAGGTCTGACAGGACTGTAGTGATCAAACATAACATATAACAATATCACTCCAGGTCTGACAGGATTGTAGTGATCAAACATAACATATAACAATATCACTCCAGGTCTGACAGGACTGTAGTGATCAACCTTATTATGTAACAATATCACTCCAGGTCTGACAGGACTGTAGTGATCCTCCTTAACATGTAACAATATCACTCCAGGTCTGACAGGACTGTAGTGATCCAACATGTAACAATATCACTCCAGGTAACATGTAACAATATCACTCCAGGTCTGACAGGACTGTAGTGATCAACCTTAACATGTAACAATATCACTCCAGGTCTGACAGGACTGTAGTGATCCACCTTAACATGTAACAATATCACTCCAGGTCTGACAGGACTGTAGTGATCAAACATAACATGTAACAATATCACTCCAGGTCTGACAGGACTGTAGTGATCTACCTTAACATGTAACAATATCACTGTTAATTGCCTCCATAAGTTTATAAACAATCCCTGTTTCAACGTGAGGTAACATCAAATTCAAATTTACTTCAGATGGTGTGGACAAGCGCTTCAATCTCTGTTGAAATCAGTGCTAAGGAAACTCATTACAAGGTGTTGATTTGCAGCTCGTGATAGCCTTGTATTTAGACAGTTCATTCTTCTACAAAAGTCGGACAACATTTTGCCCAGGACAATGTTAGCTGATCGATACTTCTGACAGTGATACGTTAATATTGTTTACAGGTCACGGATTCAAACTGTCACCTGTTGTGGGTAAAGTCCTATCTGAACTGGCCATGCAGAAGATATCCTCCTACAACCTGTCTTATTTCAAGATCGATCGATTTCCCAAATAATATCAAGTATGATATTCTTTTGTAAATACAAAGAAATCACAAATATAGCTTCTACTATTGATTCAAAGTAAATCTAATTTATAAATGAATGTATCCTTCTAAGCTAAACTTGTTACTAATAGTGGTTAATGTTGTGAATTGGTGATTTAAAACTGATAACTGATATAAAAATAATATAAAATTATACAATCTGTATTTGATTAACGAGTAAACAAATCTTGAAATTTTATATATCTAAAAGTATGAACAGAATGGGATATAAAAACTGTCGAATTTCAACGAATTGTCAACTAATAGATCATTTAGAATAAAGAATGAAATCCGAAACAGATTTGAATGTATATATCAAAATACCGCAATATTTAATTTTTTTTCATTTTTTATATTTAAAGAAGTGTGGACACAATTCAGCGTAACGTCTACGTTAGGCAAACAAATACTGAACAAACCTAACAAATTGTAGAAGTTTAGACAATCTGAATTTTCTTTAAGTGTTGCAGGATAAATAGAATACATGGTTAGAGTCATCACATGTAAGCTGCACTTTTGCTCGAGAGAGCAAGATAAAAGTGACTAGACAAAGGCTCGCCACTTCTTTCTTTCTTCATCCTCGCCGAAGTACGTCATGTCATTAAGAGAGTGATAATGTATTCTATATTTGGTACCGAAAAACATAGCACGAACAGCTATAGAATATCAGATAATCATTCAAACTAAGATTCGATATAAGGAAGGCCTAACAGGACCAGCAGGAAGGAACATGTACACCTTTGTAAAGATAACAAGAACGACAGCACCTGTTTCAAGTCTTCTATAACGTACTCCACAACTCAATTTTCTACTCTAGGCTACTAATCATTTGGTTTTTATTTTATTTTCGTTTCAAATTGTCATCGTTATAATCTCTGACCATTTAATCCTATGTCTAATGAAATGAAAAAGGAAAAAATTCTTTTGATTACCACCAAAATTCTAAAAACATCAACACAAAACTCTTCTGATATTTTGTTCGCCAGAAAAAGAGCGAGTGCAATTTGTAAGCTGATACCGGTCTGTGCAAACAAACAACTCAATGTCAGATGGAGCGGTGTGTGCGCAGTTGACCTAGTTTACACACTCGTATCATCATATTTTTTTAACTTATTTTTATTTTATTTTTTCACGGTTCATATGAATGCTTGTCAAAGAATGAGAGCTTTGCATGAAATATAAATAAAACATGTACACCCCGTCGTTAAACACAGCGATCTCCGGGACTCGACGATACACAAATGAGGCTTAAGAGTATCATTAGTGGCGGTTGGGTCACATGTGTTATCACACGACTGTTTCGTTCGATACAACAAGGAGCAGTAACATGGAGGTGTACGACTCGATCGTAGTGGGGGCTGGAATAGAAGGCTCGTCTACAGCTTATCACTTGGTCAAGAATGGACATCACACCTTGTTACTGGAACAGGTGAGAAATCACGGCGGTCTGGTCGCATTATATAATTATGGTGTATACACGATGATTTACATGTCTTGGTAAATATATGTGGTTTAAATATTATCTTACTGGCAAGAGGATTATGTACACACATAACATATACCTAAATGACATTGACAGTTAAGAACCATTCCGTGTATTTGAAATCCAATTCTAAATTGGTAAACAGAACGTCGGTCAAGGTCAACGCTGAAATGGTAAAGTTAACAACAGACTGGGTCTTTCAAAGCTTATTCAACTTAACAAGATTTGTGAAAAATAATCATTTATAGTTTTATAAATATTACAAATACAACACAGACATGTTTACTCAACAGGTTATAGAGTTAAAATGTGTAACATAGACGGTCACTATCTCAGGTGTGGATATCTATGTAGTAGTCGCATATCATCTTAATCAAGCGTTAGGTAAAACAGCTTTTCCACCATTCCTAGTATTTAGAGATGTGATCAGATTTTCCACCATTCCTAGTATTTAGAGATGTGACAGCTTTTCCACCATTCCTAGTATTTAGAGATGTGACAGCTTTTCCACCATTCCTAGTATTTAGAGATGTGACAGCTTTTCCACCATTCCTAGTGTTTAGAGATTTGAGAGGAAAACATCGATGCTCCACTTCAATTCGCCAAAATTCTTTTAACTTGTTATTTAACACAGCACGAAAGTAAAGCAATATAAGATTTGAGAGGAAAACATCGATGCTCCACTTCAATTCGCCAAAATTCTTTTAACTTGTTATTTAACACAGCACGAAAGTAAAGCAATATAACATACATGTATGTGCATAACTTGACTCTATAAGATTTCCCTGAAACTTTCAAACAAAAGAATAGTTGTGCTTGGTTATCGAATATCCATATTCCACCTATGAAATATTCACACGTAGCAAAATGTAAAGTTAGGAGGCCTAAGTGCGGCCGTAAAATGAGGTATCCAATGTTCTAGGAAATTACCAGTAATTAACTACTTGAAATTACATTGAATTAACATAAGGAACTGTCTCAATACGTTATCAGATACAGTGACACAGATATTTCTTGTCAAGTTATACTTTTTTTACCTGTCACAGATCAAGTAAATTATGAATACTGATGAACACATTTTTGCGCATTATTACAATGTAACTTATGACAAAGGTATCGTAAAGTTGAGTCAATGGCCAATATATAGGTAAACACAGGTCACAGGTCAATTAAGTGATCAATAAAAAAACCCTATATTTGACACTATTAATTTGTACATTTAAGTACAATGTAATGAAATCTAAAGGTCAATATATAGGTCACCAAAGGCCATAGGTCAAATAGATCAAAATTGGATTCTTCTCATGATGGCAATTCAAACAGCACTGACCTGTTAGCTTCTGGTCTAAAAGGCAAACAGTAAATTAATATGCGCTATGTAATATGCATTGTGTTCCCTACATTTGTTCGTTTTTTTTTTCTGTCGTGAATCCACCCTGTATAGCATCAGTCGCTGAACACATCATTTGTGAGAGTTCCCACACGGGTATTAAATAATCTGTGAACTTTAATTGGCTAATTTTCAAGTTTTTCCCACAGTGATTGGTCACCTGTTCCGCCGTGATGTCGGCACTGGTGAGGTAAAATTTGGATTTTTTTAAAAAACAAAATGAAGTCTTTATAAAGGTTTATTGAACTTTTTTTTTCTTTTTTTTTTCATTTCATGCAACCGTGGTAATTCATCAAAAGACATTGTTAATATCTCTAGATTTAGTTGCGGAATATTTTGATGTATAACTCATATACAATTTGATGTAATTTAATAGAAAAAGTTTTGTTGTTAAATCTACAACTTTGATTTACAGAACTTGTTTTGTGGGCAAGTTTATCAACAGAGCCTATATACCCACTTCGTCCACACATGTGTACGGATACTACCAGAAGACTCACAAATAGCATTGATTCCTGTAGAAACCTCCGATAAATAGATACATATGCACAAATTTGCATTACACATTTTTATCGGGGAATGAATAAAGACAGAAATGTTGCAGTTGTACTTGTTTTTATTGTCTAATCGTTGGTAAAAACTATCATGTGATATAACCAAAGTTTTCCTAAGGAAGGAATAACCCCCAGCTTCTCAAACGACCCGCAGAACCATGGTGGCTTATACCTAACATTTCGTCTTTTCGTTTTGTTGCCCTTGGAAAGAACTTCGGGCGAAAAAACGAAGTAACAAAAAGACGAAAATCCGACAAAGCGAAAAAAATAAAATACGAAAAGACGAAAACACGCCAAAGCGAAATAACGAAAAGACGTGCAGGTTGATATATAGTATATGAACTCCGTGCTTCTAACTAATTCAAAATGGGCGACCACATATCACCCAGAATAGGATATACGTGTATTAGAGGATCAATTGTTATATTCTTATTTGATTTGTTTAAAGGTTTTAGATATTTTGTACTCTGCCTATTAAGTAAATAGACACATAACTTTTTACAACTGTATGTATTTGTTAGAATGTTCAGTTTCGAGATAAGACTAATTTTATCCACATGTCAGCTGCATATGAAATACATGTATATACAGTGGTGGTGACGCACAACAAAGCAAAAAAATTCATGCGCGCGCGCACACACACACACGAACAGTATCATGCGAACAACTGTGCGATAGGATCGCACGTTTTGTGCGGTTTGATAAAAATCGTTTGCTAATATTACGAATTGAAAATCAAACGGAAAATTATTAAAACTAAATTAAACGGGAAGATTTTACTGAATAGCGATCATATGAACATTAAAATTCATCGGTGACTATAAAAGTCATTTTTAATTCGACAATTTTCAAAATAACATTGGACCTGAATAAATTAGTTTTATCGTAATATGTAAAGGTTTCTAAGGATATTTGATTTTAGTAATATGTCGACCTGGTAACACAATATTGACCTCGGACTTCAAAGTTGATAGAACACCATAATGACCCCATTACATAATTCCATAACTGATCAATATAAAACGGTATAGCCAGATGCTAAATTAATCAAACAGCAGTTTCTCCGTCACGGACTGGTCAGTGTGGTCCGTGTAATTCTGACGTTCTATCGACCTATATATATCGCGTTGGAGTCGATGAACGTCAGAATTACGTCCCAATAAAAAGTGAGGGAAACATGTCCCGTGCTTGGATCGGCATTGAAATGGTAATAAGTGTGGAAAGCAGTCGTCTATTTCACATGTATATCGTGCACGAATCAAAAGGTATGTTCTTTATATTTTCAAACAGGACAAACATAATAACCGACACACTGACTAAACGTACATATTTCAACACCCCCCCTCCTCCCACTCTTAACAAAAGTGTACTTTACGATTGTGTTGGTCACTTTTTGCGTATGCTCAAACGTACAGACAATAAGGTAAACAACCACGCTTTGCTTTCTTTCTTCCATTTCACTGATGGAGCTGTATATCGATGTCAAGACTTTGAGATAATTCATTGAAGATTTTAAAAAGAGGGAATATTCATTTTCGTAAGTGAAATTTAGCTGAGAGCGCTTGTCTATGTTCGCCTGGGTAATGATACATGATTACGTCCGATATGCTTTTTCGGAAATACCTTGGCCTTTCGATCTATTTGCCATATGCATGTGAAAATGGCGATTTGTCTCCACGTTCATCATTTGAATGCCGACTCTCGTATGGGTATTTACCTCGCTGAGTTTGAACGTCGATCAGACCAAGATATAAAGTTGATAGAACGTCAGAATAATTTGGACAATGGTCAGAGGTGCTGGCTCAAAGTGTTGAAGCTTATTAAATAATTTGAGGAAAATTAAAATTGATTTAAAGCAATGTCAAAATAAACTAACGTTTCTATTGCACGAAAGACCCACAAGTGAATGGTACCTTTCAATACAGCCTGTACGACCTAATGTAAGGCACTTTTGGAAGAAAGGAATCTCCTTAGTTTTTGACAGGAAAAAGCAAGCCATAAATGTCAAAACATCAGAGAAGTGTTAAAACTGGCAGATGGTGAATTATCCTAGAGAGAAATAATGGAGTCTCAATTGAGTATGAATCCAGTAAGTTACGTCATTATCCTATCAACATCATAGAAGGTTGAAATCTATTACATGTATATACATTGTTATTTATAGCTCGCTCTAATTTGCGTTTTACAGTTTCCCCTTCCACATTCTCGTGGAAGTTCTCATGGACAAAGCCGAATCACCCGGATGGCCTATGGTGGTGCTGATTACTACACAGAGATGATGAAGGAGGCGTACAAATTATGGGAGGTTCTAGAAAAAGAATCTGGGACTACTTTATATAAGTAAGTGAACAAATAGACACTGGTGGTCATGTTAAGGTAACATAATACATAAATGTGTATAGTAAAATGATTAGAATAATAGATATAGTTTTATTTAATTGTGAAGACAATTCTTTTTTTATTTCAGTCTGTTACTCTTTTTAACTTAATCTGAAATATGATATTTGATGATGATTTATGATAATTTTCTTTTTTCAAAAATGAAAAGGAATAAATAAAATAGAAAAGACACATGAATGAATGACATACAAATAAATGAATAAATCAGAGGGAATAAAAAAGAATTGTTAGATAACCGATACCCGTATCCATATGTACCGTACAAAGCACAAACCAAACATACGTCAAATATATATCTATAATGATAAACCTGTATACTTACGATAAGCTATAAACGACATCCACGTGTTGATACAAATTAACAGTCATAACCTTGAGAGAGAGAGAGAGAGAGAGAGAGAGAGAGAGAGAGAGAGAGAGAGAGAGAGAGAGAGAGAGAGAGAGAGAGAGAGAGAGAGAGAGAGAGAGAGAACAAAAATAATAAATAAATAAACAAATAGCCACTTAGAATGAAGTTGAAATCAACAGCGTGTCCCAAATGGCAATTTTCAACATATTTATCAGATTTCCAAGATCGGAATACGTTATTTGTTAACCATATCTCTACAGAAAAACAGGCCTCTTATTGGTCGGAAAAGCCGAGGAAGATCTAATTGATGGAACGGTTCGGGCGCTCCGGAAATACTCCGTGCCGTTCACATCACTGGACGGACGCGCTTTGGGGAAGAAGTACCCCATGCTGAAATACTCCCAAGACATTACTGGCGTGGAAGACCACACTGGAGGAGTGTTGTTCGCCGACAAAGCTTTAGCTGCTTTTCAGGTAATACATAGTCTTTAGGGCAGGAATAAGAAATATGGTCACAAGCCAATTATATATACATTGCATCACTCTGATTGTCCGTGTTTGCAACGTGAGAAAGGCCTGACTTAGAGTAAACCTGTGTACATGATCGAGCAAATGACCCTATACCTTTTTAAGCACGATCGGAAAGTCGGGCTCCTGCAGCCTTACTGCAAGTCGAATGTGTTTTCAACAACACAAGCAATAATCCAGTCCGGGCCATTATAGCATCAGTGGATGTTTTGCTTGTATTGTTCACAGGCACTCGAGGCCAGGATATTATTTTTTAAACATTGATTTTTGTTTTAGCACTCATAACTGACGTTATTTAAACGAAGTATCAGCAGAATTCAAGATGAAATCCGAGAGAGAGAAGCAGAGAGAAAATGTAGTTATGATAAGTTCCTTGTAAAACAATATGTATCCGTAAGTAGTGTGTATATTTACCTTTTATTTAGTGCATAACATTACAGGCAACGAGAAATTCACAATACGTACATAAGATTAACATCTCAATAACCGGAGGTTTTATCGTCCATGTAATTATCTTTGAGAGAAGAGAGAGAGAGAGAGAGAGAGAAAGAGAGAGAGAGAGAGAGAGAGAGAGAGAGAAGATTATACAGAGCTGGCGGTAATGAGAGAAAAAAATCATGCAGATAATGAAAAAATAATGAGTTATTGAGAATATTTGAAAAGAAATACATATTACTTATTAACCAAGAGGCCCAACGGGCTTGTAGAGAGATACAATGGACTTCCTGACCAAATATCATGACCCAAGGCCTTTTTGGTTATCAGAAGATGTTATTTAAGGGTTTATCCATGACCTTGAATATAATGTCAAAGTAATATCTTTTCTCAAACTTTGTTGCCCTTCACCCAAGAAACGTTTTATCAAACACCATGATCCCTGGACTTTTGGTTAATCGGAATAAGTCGTTTAAAAAATCAACACATTGGACCAAAGTGACCTTGAATAAAGGTCAATGTATTTTTTTTGCTGCAAACGGTGTAGGGCTTTATCTAAGGAACGATATTTTTCATAAATTGCGCCTCTTTTCAAATATTCTCAATAACTTGACAAAAATCACTATGGAAAAAATCATTTAATTTCCAATTTCTAAGTTAATATATTTCCCCCACGATATTTTTCATAAATTGCGCCCTTTTTTCATTATCTGCATGATTTTTTTCTTATTTTTTTTTTTTTTTTTTGAAAAAAAAATTCTCATTACCGCCAGCTTGATTGAAAGTTGATGCATTCTGTATAATCCCTTACCATGATATTGTATCCGAGTTGGCAAATGTGGACTTTTTTGCCCAGCCATTATTTTTCCATCCCCGCAAATGTATTTGTAGAAATAAAAATATCTATTTTGAAGTTACGCGCGTAATGACATCGGAACCTTTCTTACCTGTTCACTGGTATAGTGCTATCCGGAACTCCTCTCCCAAAAAGTCGGAGTGACCGCCCTTGAAATGGCATGTTACTTCCGTCAAAGATAATTACATGGACGATAAAATCTCCGGTTATTGAGATGTTAATCTCATGTACGTATTGTGAATTTCTCGTTGCCTGTAATGTTATGCACCAAATAAAAGGTAAATATACACACTACCTACGGATACATATTGTTTTACAAGGAACTTATCATAACTACTTTTTTTGAGCCAGTTTCCAAGCGAGGGGTCGATTTTTTAAAATCTGGAGTTGCTTGCCTTGTGTATTTTTTAATGACCGTGGACCTCGGATTTGTCAACTGGCACATAAACTTGAATTCTGCTGATATTTCGTTTAAATAACGTCAGTCATGAGTGCTAAACAAAAATCAATGTTTAAAAAATAATATCCTGGCCTCGAGTGCCTGTGGTATTGTTTACGTTCCAGATACAGGTGCATATGTACCTCGCCACCTGGCGCTCAACGTACATTTCCAGTACACGTGCAGAGATCTGATAACTTGCATCCTTACAAAAGTGTAAGGCGTCTTTTTCAATTCTTAAAGAATGCATTCTATCAATGAATACATCTTATATCATTTACCCTTCTAGGGCCAGTTTGTTAAGCAAGGAGGTATTTTGCGTGATAACGAGGCCATGGTGGACGTATTTCCGGGGGATATTGTAACAGTAAAAACCAATAAGGGTAGCTATAGAGGCCGGAACCTAGTCCTGACAGTAGGACCCTGGGCCACCAAAGTTCTTCCTTCTCTTGGCATCCATATACCACTCAAGGTAAGGTATACTTGCTATACGTTAATGACCTTTCAAGGTAATTATTTTTACAGAACCTCTACTGGATTTGTGAACGCATGAATCTGAATTTCACATTTCATAGATACAATTCTAAGAAATCAAAATCATAGTATAATAAACGACGTACAAATCTGATAATTACTGCAGTTAAAAACATGTAACAATACAGGGGTGATGTAAGGAACATGATCCGTCTGGTATACCGTGAATTCGCGCAAGTGGTGTTTTTGTATGTCTCCAGTATGATGCATGTATACCCTTTAGAGTTTTTTTTACTGTGTTTTGTTTTTGATTTTTTTTATTCGTAAACAATATTTATTTGATAACATTAGCTTCTTTCTTATATAAACATCATCTGACTTAGTCAGCTAAACTTTGAAAGCGCATGCAGAACACATCGTTTTTAGGTAACTCCTGGTAGGAGCAGAACACATCGTTTTGGGTAACTCCTGGTACGAGCAGAACACATCGTTTTTAGGTAACTCCTGGTAGGAGCACAACACATCGTTTTAGGTAACTCCTGGTAGGAGCACAACACATCGTTTTTGGTAACTCCTGGTAGGAGCGGAACACATCGTTTTAGGTAACTCCTGGTAGGAGCACAACACATCGTTTTGGGTTACTCCTGGTAGGAACAGAGCACATCGTTTTAGGTAACTCCTGGTAGGAAATGCCACTAGAAATGTTGTCGATTTGGCGTTATAAACAATGAAATTGCTGGTCGTTGTCTGAATAGACAATATGATACATGTATGGATAACTCTACAGACAGGAGGTAGGGTCAGAATGACAATTAGTTGAACTTTCTAAAGAGATATAGCGAACCATTAAAACACTTAGCTACCGTATACCAGTTAATTACCATTTCCTAGGCGATACGTATCAGTGTGTTTTACTGGAAAGAGAAAGTTCCGGGAACTTACGGAGCCGAGACATTCCCAACGTTTTTGGCAGCCAATGGAAGTGGGGACTTCGATGTCTATGGCCTCCCGAGCTTAGAATACCCTGGTTTGTATAAGGTAATGGTGTTTGTTGTCTGTTTCACAAGGTAATTGGAAACTGGATTGAGCGTAGAATATATATACCATAAAACTTTGACTGCATACAGCTGTAGAGATAAATATGTAAACCCAGTGCGCTGAGAACGGGCTCTAATAATACTTTTATATAATGATAATAAAATGAGGAGATCAAAATTTCGGCGTATATTGTACTGTTGTTGTTTTATTTTGGCGATATTTGAAATCGAGGGTGTGGATGGGGGTTACCGCTTGAATGACAGCGAAAGCACTATGACGAAAATAATGACTAAATTTTACAATAATGTGTCTTATTTAAATTACATTCAAACATGTAATTCACTTCAGTGTCTTTTGTTTAATCTTTCGAAAACATGGGAAATTCGGGAATTTAGTTCATTTGAACAAGTGTGTGTAGGAAAATAATACTATATTACCAGCACATCAGAGATCTTCAGTGAGATTTGATCTTCGGACCGTTTCATTCCTTTACACAGTCGCTCTACTAACTAGAATATCTTACTCTGGTTGCAGGAGAGAAGACGATTATGTTTTTATTCGAACCAGATCACGTGCCATTTGAAAGTTGTTTACAAAACACGACATAGATATAATATTGTCATTATTTGTATTGTATGTATTATGTTTGGTGTTGTATTCTAACGGAGAGTATTACCTGTTGGTAGATATTATAATGTGATTGGGTCGGAAATCTTGTACTCTCTCCTTTTTTACTTTATATATACTAATAGTTGTGTTTACACTACGGTCCGGAAATTGACCCGGACAGGAGAGATGACACTGACAGTGCCTGGGTGCTGGATAACATGAAAACATTTGTAGCTAACCATTTTCCTCTATTGGAGCCTCATCCGGCAGTCACAGAAACTTGTATCTATACGGTAAGATTGAGTACCATGTAGGAGGAGTCATATTGTACCTACAGCAGTCCAAATATTTCTAAACAATACGTTGGGGATACCATATCAAAGCTTTAATGATACAAGTCATATGTAATTTTATTGTAACGCTATAAATAAAATGATGTAACATGACTTACACCATGTCTTCTTACCTATCTTTTTTACGCCTATTGTCTGGTGACACAGATATCAGAAATAAAACATACCTGTGTTTTAATGCATTACTCCTATAAACAAGATTGGCTAACTAAGAGTTAATTAGTACTCACTGGAGCCGCTTCCTGGAGCCATAAGTATTGTACTCGGTTACAAAATAATTAAACATTCTTAAATAGTTTTACAACAAATCCATATTTCTAAATATTTCGTGAATGGTGGTGTAAAATATGTCAATGCGCTGAAAGTTTGAAAGGCTTCCCATCTCAACAATGAAAATGTTGCCCAATTTCCACACTTTTAAATTCTTACTATTTTAATAGCAGGTCCCTTTTTATCTGGCAAAGAACATCGAAGTTCACAATGTACATTCTTTCTAGAATTTAAGTATATTCTAGTGTATTTTGGAGTCAACGTCAAACAAGAGCTTGTAAATGTTGTATGTTGTGCGAATGAAAAGCTTGTTTTTCCCCTAAAGAATACACCGGACCACGATTTGGTACTGGACAGACATCCGGCTTGGCGGAACATAATCATTGGAGCCGGTTTCTCCGGTGAGTGTTTATTAACTTCTATTTGTTCTTACTTTCCTTTACGTTGTGGCATGTCATATTGTAGATTTTGTAAATAATCTAAATCAAATCCCTTTGCACTTTATTTGGTAAATGATAAATACTTTCCCCGCTACTGAACGCTTTTGTCGTAACAACAGATGTACTTGGTGTGTATGAATGCCTTTGTATAGCCCTGCCTTATTAGATACTCGTACACTACTGATCAGTTTCTGGAGACTGACAATCTGTAATAATATTTATGACTTTTTTATCAACCATCTGTCAAATCATACTATCTTTGGTAATAATGTACTAAATATTAATATATAAATGTTACTTTCTTTTTAAAAATCTCCCAAACATTATTTGGAATGTCGATGCTTACAAATATTTTATTAACTAGAAACAATCAGAGTTGAGATCATTAAGACGGCTTTAAGTTAATTAAGTCTTCCCGTGTTATGTGCATTACGTATCATATATATCATATCCAATAATCAAAAGTAAATACTAGTTTGATATAGAATATCAATTTTAATTGAATTTATATTTGAACGTCCATGTTTTACAGGCCATGGTTTCAAATTGTCACCTGTTGTGGGTAAAGTCCTATCTGAACTGGTCATGCAGAAATCACCGTCTTACAACCTGTCTTATTTCAAGATTGATCGATTTCACAAATCAGCGAAATTATGATGTATTTATTCAAATATGTGCAATTAAGTATTAGTCTTCTATATACAAACACATTATCCCAGATACATGGAATGGAAAGTGACTGGATAGTCACCATTCATTTTCTTTCTATTTACTGACGTTTCCAGGTTGTTATCCCCGATATGCGTATTGACTTATGGAACATCTGGGACATGATAATTAATTACTCGGAACATATTTGTCTGTTCATAACTCAGATGTATATATCGACCTTTGACCCTGAAAAATATTATCCAAGATGAAGTGTTTACTGGTTAGTTTTTTTTAACTTCGGTATATTTTTAAACATTTATACTGTGACACTGATCCACATTTCCAACAACACGAAGGCACTGCATAGCGTGAATAATAATGACAATATCATACGGTATTGTCATCTGATCTAACATCACAATAGGCATGAAACATCCAAATGTGATGTCGTCAAACTCTATTGTATGATCTTGTTGATAGGGGCTTTTGGCTGAAAACTGTGTCTGATAAAATAAAATTTGATGTATCGTAACAAATAAACACTTATGGTTTCATAGTTTCATTTGTTCTCATTTGTGCATGTATTATTCTTAAAGAAACGTATACATTACAAGGATTTGAACGTGACGTCTACATTTCTGTTGAATATAATTTATTTTCCTGATATCTGGATATAAAGGTCCATTAAACGTGTCGGAAATAACTTACCTGGGAAAGATACATTAATGTCCAAAGTAATTTATTTGTATCGTTACCTCCAAAATAATCAGGAGAAAACTGATATTTCACCACAATCAACACAGTGTAATTTTTCAACATAGGGATAATATGATTCGTCAACTAGTCAACATGGTTTTGATTCATACCCTCGCAGTTATGTCATCACTTTTGACGATGTTGCTAATTTGATATTTAATCATATCTAAAACTCTATGACATTATTTCTAAACGCACATGTTTAACAATGTTCTTTCAAAGCTATCAACTACTGGAGAAATTTTCAAAATGATTGAATATGGAGTGAAGATCACAAGAATCAATAATCACTGATAACTAAAACAGATCGGAGTTCGTTACACTTCATCAGAGTTACTTCCCTTGGACATATTAAGCAGCTTGAAAGAGTAAGTGGTTTCTGCTTCCAGGTCGATTCAAGCAAGTAATATCACTTTTCTAATAGAGACCAATGAACCAGCAGGCTTACTGAGCATCAGACACGTCCGGTTTCATATCGCACAAAGAAATAGATTTTATCTCAAAGAGATCACTATCATTAGAGTAAAACTTCCGCATCACCTATCTCCATCTGTCAATAGTCGACATCTCGCACGAATATTGTGATATTGGGAACAGACCCTCAAATATCGGATCAACTGCGACATGTGAAAACATAGGTTTGGCATGCAGGATGTTGCTATCTAGAAATATGAATTCACAATAGGGAAATTTAATCCTTACTCGTATCTTACAGCTTGGTGGAACGATGTCTGTGTTGGTTTCGTTGTAGTGCAGCAGATAAGGGAAAGTATCTTTCAAAATGTGATACAAGCACCAAACTTGGCACAAATACTCCTTAGGGGTTACTTTTTTGAAAAAATACGCTGGCCACCTGAAATTCAAAATGGCTACCATTTTTCAAGATGGCGGCCATTTTGGCATAAAATTGTCTATTTTGCCATAGAATCTCACTACAGTAACTGATTTAGTTGATCGTTGTGTTAAAAAGTAGGTTTTCAAGTATAAGGAATCCAAAAGTATAACTCTAAGATCTATTTGGAGCTTCTTTCTACCATTTCTATCCCAAAAGAGTGAAAAATTAACAGGAAACGCGGCTTTTGCAATGATATGAAACAACTTTTTATTAAGATTGACGTATGTATATCTAAAAAATGTATATCCAGTTATTCTGCATATTTCAGGAAACTAACTGTATATATTTTAGCCAGAACAGATCTCCAAATATCATTTCAATGTCCAATCCAACTGCAGAGTCAAACTTGTCCACGGCTATAATTTTGTTAATAATGTCTTAATGTCTATACATCTTGTTTGTCTTTCTATTGTCGTTTTGATTGGAACGCGGCATTCTGACTTGCACCCACACTTGGTCAGCTGTTGACAACTCTCTGCAATAGGAGGAAGTGTTGTCCAGAAAACCTGCCACAGATCATCCTTCTTTATCCAGCCCCAGTCTGCAGGACTTTGTGTTTCTGGTTGGCGCAGTGTTGACTGACTCCATATGCAACCTGCCTCAAAAGCTGCACGTTTGGCATGCTGGAGCAGTGCTGCTCGAGTTGGGGGAATGGCTTCGTAAGGTCTCTGCTTTCTAGCAAACATATCTAGCCTGGCGTTATCTACACCTGCAGCTGTACTGGACCTGTCATACATCGTCACCACAAACTTTTCCAGGGTCTCCATATCATCATCATCAACTTTTGGTGGGTACTGGCTAAGTTTTGTAAAGACATCAGAAGCTTCGGGACATACATTCCAGGTTTGCCATGCTGACTTCTTTCCTTTACCACGGAATCCTGATACAACATCACAGCCTGTAAAAGCATGGAAGAAGAGAATTCCTTTGCTTTTCTCCGGTCCTATGAAGTGATGAAGGTCATGTACAGGAATCCATTTGAGATTCTGACCTTGTCCAAAGGCCAACCACAGCTGCTGCAATCCAATCTCCTGAAGGTCTAGAAGAACACTGATCGCGATGACGAGAACATCTGTGTCATTGGCTTTGACTATTAGGGCTTTGCTGCCCTCTTCTGCTGCATTTCTGGCATGGAGAAAGATGCGTGTGTCAGCTTCTTCGTGACTACAAGGAGCCAGCCCATCCATGTTGACTGCATGGTTGCTAGCAACACCATCTTCTCTGGTCACAATAACTGTGTTGGGTGACGATATCTGTGCAATCTTCAGAGCCAGGAAATTGAACAACTCAGTTTTGTTGTCATTGTCTCTCAGGAAATTTTGCCAGTTTCGAGGAATTTTGCCCTTGCTTGTCACCCTGCGTCTGACTCCACGTCCTCGCTTTGTCCTTGTCTCTGCCTTCAAACTTGATGACTTGTAGACATCAAAAACAAGGTCTGTTCTTTGGTACTTTGTGGAGTACGCTTGTATGGTTGGGAGGACCACCAGCGTTGCATAGTCATCAAAAGTCTTTGAAGTTCGTGGAAGTAGAGCGTTCACCAGTGCTGAGCCGTCAATGATTATTGTATCAGCTTCAGGTTCTGTATCAGGGATTCTAACATGGCTTTCAAGAATGGCAGCAAGCTGGGATTTCTGACAAGTGTAGAGCTTCCCGCCTGCACTCAGGGATGCAGGGAACTGCTGATTCTCATGTCGAAAGAATTCCTGCAGGTCACATTCTCTGCTCTGGCACGAGATGAACAGTTTAGAAAAAAGTTGACAGTCTTCCTTCAGCATGTTTTGCTTTGTAACATCAACTGAGGCTGGTTGCTGTTGGAAGAAGTCCACCTTATTCTTCTTGATTGGTTCATAGAAGGTGGTAATTTCTTTTACTGCCAGTCCCCTCATGAACTCCTGGAAACGGATTCTGCCTCTCTTATGGTGTGTGCTGATAAGTTCAGCTGCACTGGGGTCAGCAATGTCCTTGGTGTCCAGTGACAGCAGGTCTTGACTCTCCTCCTGGAAAGGATTTCCCAGATCCCTCATTGCCTGTGTCAGCTTCTGAACTTTCTCAAGGAAATCTCTTTGGGCTCGAGGTGTATGCTCATGGTGGCTGGTTTGTTCTGTAGCCTCTTTCGCCTCAGATGCTGCCTCACACTGCTCAACTAGGTGACTGATCTGAGGACCGGCTACCATCCATCTTCTCAGGGCTGATGGATCTTCAGTCACGCCAATGGCTCCCCCGTCGGCTTTGATGACAGCATTGGCCTGTTCATGTGCTTGGTCAATAGCCATGGCAGAAAATTCTCGGCTAGACTTGTGAACAACAAATTTTCCACTCTCGAATTCTTGGGCAAGCTGAGGATGTTTCTCCTTCAGGGTCAACATGTCTCTTAGATGGATTGGAAGCCAGCGTGCATAGTTTGTGTTGTGTTGGCAAAGAAGTATGGGATTAGCTCTGCCAATGACTGGCAGTACAAGCTGAAGTTGGCTTCTCTAAACGCTCGAACCAGGAGGAGAATCGCTAGTTCCATGGACAGTACCAAGTGCCACAACTGAAACTGGGGGCTTTCCAGTTTGCGCTTCTCACACCAGACATCAAAGGTCAGCACTTCCTCAGAGTTCTCAGCTGCCTCTGTGCAGAAGTCGTTGTAGGCTGCCTTCAGGAGCTGATAGAGGCTGCATGCTGTTATCTGGTGGATTTGTCGTGTCCTAGTGATGCTTGATGCTGTTAGGAAGGATTCTGCTGTTCCAGAAGAAGCCACCTCTGCCTCCACTAAGGCCCCTGTCCAGCCACTATCCTGGAGAAGAGTTCCAATTGACTTCATCGCAGCCATCTCTATATGCAGTCCTCCAAACATGATGACGAACTTGTCTTCGCCATACTGTTCAAGCCAGTACCACTGAATTTGCTTTGCCACTGCATAGATGGGCTGGTCTGCAGTCAGGACAGGTATTTGTCCTGGGTTCAGGAACGATACTGTCTCCTTGATCTTGTCCATCACATGTCTGACTGTAGCAACCGAGTGGGCTGGATCTCGAAGGAGAGGTAACAGTGATGTGATGCTGACCTCAAATTCAGGGCTTCTCTTCTTGGAAGCATGGTGGGCTGCCCATGTAACATTCTCTGTCCGATCTGTTTCAGTATCACCGACCTTCTCCAGCCACTCATACTCGAGTGCTAGTTGTGGTTGCAGGAGACTGGGGTCTGGTACTGTCGCACCACCCTGTGGAGGAAGAGGGTTCTTCTTGGCAAAGAAGGCCGGACGGATATTTGTGTAGGAGTCAGGAAGTTCTGGAACTGTCTTAACCTTCTCTCCGCCAAACTCAAGTGGTTCACGCTCTTCACCTTTTTCATCCTTGGTTGGGTGCTGAAAAAGTGAAATGCTGGTGCCATGGAAAGAAGTGGTAGCTGTTGTAGCAGTGGGATTATGGTCTATATTATCCATGGCTGCTGTGGTGAACAATCCTTTGCGTAGAACTGTTGGACAGACCACACCATCTTCCGCATACTTGTTCACCGTTGCATCTCCCAGCTGTGCAGATATCTCTAGCACTCTGTCGTACGAAATGCTGACACCATGCTCATAAAGCATTTCAACTAGTGTCCTCTTTCTGGTTTTGGCATACACAGACGTCCCCATGTAGACAGGGAATGGTGTTTCCCGATCTTTTGAGTGTCTGTGAGTTGCTGCTCCTTCTTTGTATCCTGCATAGCAGTTGTACTGCAACAGTTGTGCAATTGTCAGGTCTGTCTTTGAGGCACCAAATCTCAGTTGAGATTTGATATCAGCCCCATGTTCAACCATTCCCACGAACTGAAGAAGGCTGGTTGGTATGGCGTCTTCAATGCACCCCTCATTGAATGTTCCATTAAATACAGACTTGTGGTCTAGCATGTTTCTTCTCAAGATCTTGGCTGCTTTAGCAAGAGTCATGGCTTCAGAATAGTCAGAGGCTTGTGACAAGACCAAGCCCACATCGTTACAGAAAGCCAGTAAGATATCCCTTCCTTTCCTTTGAGATTCCAACTCAGGAATTTCTGCCAACAGCTTGTCCTACAGTCTGGTAGAGTTGACATCAGGTGACTCAAGTCCCAGCTGTTGTAGCCGCTGCTTGTATAGGCTAACCAGGTCTGCAAGTCTGAAGATAGAAGGACCTTCAGAGCTCGATTTAGTCTCCATTATGTAGGTCACCAGTTCTGAGAATGCCAATGGATAGGCTTGTTGTTCAACGCTCTGGCACTGCTTCTGCTTCTCAATGTTCCTCAGGTGGTCTCTCTCTCGGTTGTACAGGCCTGTTAGACACGTAGAGTGGTACTTGAGTTCCTGTGCTATAACATCACCACCACTAAGAACTGCCAGAAGCCTTCCATCATTTAGATTTTTGGCACAGTCATGTAGTCTTTTATTGAGCTTCATTGTCATGGCCTTTCTCAGTTCAGATTCCGGTTCTTCTCTTTCACATATGAAGCACTCGGACTCTCGACCTTCACGACTGGTTCGTCGCTGCTTAGTTCGCCCTTCACCTGACTCTGTACTCTGAGCAGCAGCCTTTCTTTTTCGTGCCCTCTCCAGTTTGGTGTTGTTGAACATAACACGGCAGCTCTGGTGATAGTTTGCCTTGTTCTTTCTCAGTGTTTGTTCAATGCCTTCACCCTCATCCAGTCTCGCTGGATCCAGAACAATCGGCATTTCATGGAGGGCATGGAAGAGGGGGATATTTGTTGCAATCATGGTGTAGCCATCATGTTTAGGTGTATAACGTGTCGGTGGAGATATCAGATCATCGTCATCCTTGTCCTCTTGACATAGGCAGCATTTGCTCCAATCAGTTTGCCATTTTGATGACCCTGGTGCTAAACTTGCCATGTTGGATATGGTAAGGCCGAGGGTTTATCCTTTTACCGCCTTAATACCACAATATGAAGATGCACATTCAGGTATGGGATACAACTAGGTTCGGACATGATCACCTACACCTAGCCCGATCGTTCATCCAGTGCCATTTAAGTCCCGTGCGATCTGTACACCTTCCGGGTAACTACATACAGTTATGTAAAGCCCCGTTACCCTTGGCTCGGCTCTCCCGCGCTGGCACACCCTGTCAATTCAGGTGCGGCTATCTAACAACAAGTGGGGCTTAAATTAGATAGCATTTGGGACACTTATAATACAAGAGACAATACTACAAATAGAAGTTATGTATTATTTAGCCTGCACTGAACCCCATGCTGAGTACCACAGCAGTGCAATGTCACCAGTGTGCCCTGGTTGTGCCTTGACATGCACTCTTTTATTCCCTCTCTCCCCTTCCCGGTGAATATGTGTTACTTTCTTCTTCCTCGGTGATATTTGTTTCTTCTCTAGTCCTTGGTGGAGGTGCAGTTCTCATCATCAATGGAGGTGTTCCACATTGGCCAACCATGGATAAGTTCTTGTGTTGAATTCTTGGGTCATAGGTAAGTGTTAGGTAAGCAGTGAGGACCAGTGCCAGGAGTTCTTCCATGGTTAAGGATGTGGCTGACTGCTGAAACAAAGGTACTACCTCTTCTACTACACCCTACACCCCAAACACTATATACATAGACCTACCACGCTACTATACCATTATGTAGGTTGACCACAGCTCTGTAATTTTGATCCGAAGTCCCAAAATAAGGTAAAACGAAGGTATTTAGTGATTCAGAAATTCATAAATCAGATTCTGCATGGTATAAAATGTATGATTTGGCACCAGAATCTTCCATATTGGCAAAGTATGTGCATATTTATTGCAAAAAGTAAGATTTCGGTATTGATTATGGCCGCCATCTTGAAAAAATGGCAGCCATCTTGAATTTCAGATGGCCAGCGTATTTTTTCAAACAAGTAACCCACAATGAGTATTTGTGCCAAGTTTGGTGCTTGTATCACATTTTGAACGATTCACCTGAAAAAGGTCATTTATCTGCTGCACTATTGTAGGAAAAAAAATCGAGATAAGCGGCTAATGAAGAAGAATCTATTTAACCTGATTTCCAATGTAGGTGATTTTTGCTTTTTAAAAAACAAGACGTCATCAACATATCTAAAAGTGAAACCTAGAGTTTTGCAAGGTCTTAGTGGCCTATTTTTTTCATCGCTCTCTCAACTCCTGGAACTTGTCATGTCATTATTAAATGTTTCATGTACGGCATTCTATGGAGAAGACCAAAAGACTACTTTGATTTTTTGATGTACATCAAAAGACTCTCGAGGTCACATAATGGTATATTGTAACGACTTTGAAGTTAGGTGTCGCTCCTTTGTAATCTTCAAAAGGAGAGTATCTGTCTGTGAATCGATATGCTCCAGGGATAAAGCGAGAAAAAGTAGTCGTAACACCTGGAGCATTGAGGATGTATTTTGATAAGGTCTAGGATTAAGTCAGCCTCGTATAAAACAAAAGCCATGAAGTCAACAGAACAACACAGTTCCCATAGATATACTGATACTGAAGGTCTAACCATCAAACGCGACGAAGATATTGCCAAACAGTCACGCGATCAATTTCATGAGTAAACTATTTGTAAGGAGAACGCAGAGGATATTACAGAAGTCGTGATTTGTACTTTTCACAAGGTTATGTTAAATACAAAAAATGTTCACATCGATAATATCATAATACAATATCGATCTGTGTGACAACTTGTGCATGTAGTTATAAAATACGATAATTTGTACGGTTGACAGTTTTACGTTAACATTTTTGTCGAATGAGGGATTGTATACAAAACCATACTGCAAACACAGAGTAATATGGCAACGCCAAACCACAATGGAAGTTTCAACAAGAACAACGAGTATTAGATCAGAAGTCCCTGGGTACTTTTCTTCTTTACTAACGACAATGGACATGTAGGTTCAGAATCGAAGTTTGTGTCAATCTGTACATTTACTATGACATGTCAATACCGTTTTTTAAGAAAGCTGGGAGGTTACTATCAATACAGAGAATATGGCATCCGTACTCTCGTCATATATCTTCCTAAAACTCTGTACTTATATAATAATAGCTAAATAAAATGTGACAGAGATTAGAATGTCAAAGCAGATTTAAAACTCATTAGGATGAATGTAATGATGATCAATACTGAATGATTTCATTCCTTATGACGCTTTCATGTTTTGCATCATTAACATAATGCAGATAACAAATAATAACAGCGCATCTCATTATACCAGCTGGTTTTACATCCTCATTTTCCAGGATCGTTCCATCTTCAATCCCTTTTGTTGTCTCTATCTTAAAATTACATATGGAAACAGAGGTGTACTTAAATGCAAAATGCAGTGTAAAGGAAACAAACAAAAGAGATATTGTGGTAATGAGTTTTACCTATTTTGTCAGCAGAGGAAAAAAGGCCATTAATCTCTGCCACTCCGTGACATGACAAGCTGTATTGAATGGAGCACCAGCTGTTTCCTCCGTGATATTTCGTGGTAATGTTAAATCTATATCTTGTCTTAGACTTTAAAGAACTGGTCTAATATAACCTTAGATTAGATATTACCTTAATTCAACATAAAAATGTTAGATGAAACACTGACATCGAAACAATCGTGAATTTGACCTAAATTTATCATACCGATAAATAACCAATTGTCAATCCAACCAGGTATACGTGTCATGCTTGGTACGTATACAAATCATCCTAAAAACAGTGTATCTGAAATAATGACTACATCTATAATATAACTTGAAATAATGACTACATCTATAACATAACGTGTATCTGAAATAATGACTACATCTATAATGTAACGTGTATCTGAAATAATGACTACATCTATAATGTAACGTATATCTGAAATAATGACTACATCTATAATGTAACGTGTATCTGAAATAATGACTACGTCTATAATGTAACGTGTATCTGAAATAATGACTACATCTATAATGTAACGTGTATCTGAAATAATGACTACGTCTACAATATAACGTGTATCTGAAATAATGACTACATCTATAATGTAACGTGTATCTGAAATAATGACTACGTCTATAATGTAACGTGTATCTGAAATAATGACTACATCTATAATGTGACGTGTATCTGAAATAATGACTACGTCTACAATATAACGTGTATCTGAAATAATGACTACATCAATAATGTGACGTGTATCTGAAATAATGACTACGTCTATAATGTAACGTGTATCTGAAATAATGACTACATCTATAATGTAACGTGTATCTGAAATAATGACTACATCTATAATGTAACGTGTATCTGAAATGATGACTACATCTACAATATAACGTGTATCTGAAATAATGACTACATCTATAATGTAACGTGTATCTGAAATAATGACTACATCTATAATGTAACTTTATCTGAAATAATGACTACATCTATAATGTAACTTTATCTGAAATGATGACTACGTCTATAATGTAACTTTATCTGAAATGATGACTACGTCTACAATATAACGTGTATCTGAAATAATGACTACATTTATAATATAACGTGTATCTGAAATAATGACTACATCTATAATGTAACTTTATCTGAAATAATGACTACATCTATAATGTAACTTTATCTGAAATGATGACTACGTCTATAATGTAACTTTATCTGAAATGATGACTACGTCTACAATATAACGTGTATCTGAAATAATGACTACATTTATAATATAACGTGTATCTGAAATAATGACTACATCTATAATGTAACTTTATCTGAAATAATGACTACATCTATAATGTAACTTTATCTGAAATGATGACTACGTCTATAATGTAACTTTATCTGAAATGATGACTACGTCTACAATATAACGTGTATCTGAAATAATGACTACATCTATAATGTAACGTGTATCTGAAATAATGACTACATCTATAATGTAACGTGTATCTGAAATAATGACTACATCTATAATGTAACTTTATCTGAAATAATGACTACATCTACAATATAACGTGTATCTGAAATAATGACTACGTCTATAATGTAACGTGTATCTGAAATAATGACTACATCTACAATATAACGTGTATCTGAAATAATGACTACATCTATAATGTAACTTTATCTGAAATAATGACTACATCTATAATGTAACTTTATCTGAAATGATGACTACGTCTATAATGTAACGTGTATCTGAAATGATGACTACATCTACAATATAACGTGTATCTGAAATAATGACTACATCTATAATGTAACTTTATCTGAAATGATCACTACGTCTATAATATAACGTGTATCTGAAATAATGACTACGTCTATAATGTAACGTGTATCTGAAATAATAACTACATCTATAATATAACCTGTATCTGAAATAATGACTACATCTTTAATATAACTTTATCTGAAATGATGACTACGTCTATAATGTAACGTGTATCTGAAATAATGACTACGTCTATAATATAACGTGTATCTGAAATAATGACTACATCTATAATATAACTTGAAATAATGACTACATCTATAATATAACGTGTATCTGAAATAATGACTACATCTATAATATAACCTGTATCTGAAATAATGACTACATTTATAATATAACGTGTATCTGAAATAATGACTACATCTACAATATAACGTGTATCTGAAATGATGACATGTATCTCAAAAAAAAAAAAAATTTAGAAAATACCTACATGGCATTATCATCATAATTCAAACTCGAATTCAATCACACCTGGGCAAAATATGAACAAGAAAAATTTACACAGAGACTCCTGACAGAGCACAAGGGGAATAAGACCATGTGTGCCGAAAGAGGAAACGGCTTCTGCTTCATCGACGACACCCGCCATGTAAACCTTGGTCAATGCAAGTTAGTAATGTCATGTTCTCAAATGAAAACAAGGTATACAACAACGGAACCAACAGGCAAACTAACGAGCATCAAAAACGTCCAGCTTCAGGTCACATAAAGAAATAAAACAATTCTCAAAAAGATCACTATGGCGACCATACAACTATTCCATAATTTTCATCAACCTACATCTTTTGAACCCTAGTGTTATGAGTTTGTCAGTTGACGAATTCTTGCACGAGACTCGTAAAAATTGGAACAGGTCCTTGAATATCGAATCAAGTGTCATAAGTAAATACCATAGGTTGGAGTTGTAGATGGAAAATTCACAATAGGGGAATTCAGTTTTATCGTGTCCATCGTTCATGGATGACATACAATTATGACTAAATCTAAATAACAACAGAAAAAAATTTGCAAGGAACCATAACATTAAGCTCTACACGTAATCACATTCTGGTTTGTATAGGAGTAAAGTTATTTATTGCTTAAATATGTAATGTGTTTCCTTATTCTTTGAATAATATAAAACAAACAAATGTAGTACTTATGATTTCCTTAAACATATTTATATCAATGGAAAATGAACAAATCAAGTTGAAACAAAGAGTGCAATTGTCATTGTCATCGAGTCTGATAAAAATTGACTCAGTTTGTATTTTTATTCTAAGTTATAGAACTAGGCATTCATTCGTTCAATCTGGAGCTTTCGTCGTGCTCTCAGTTGATTGAAAAAGGGCATTTCCCTGATATATACATGGCTACAATGCTCTTTTCTCACCACAAAAGGTTTATTCCATTTGCTACCTTCAAATGAAATTTCAGCTGGTCCACCGTGCATGGATGATATACAATAGTTATCGTACTTAGTTCTGGTTCTTCTGAAGTAATCTAGTTCTTCAAAGAAATCAGATGGCTGTTGATTTAGTTTATTTTTAAGTTTGTTCAGGAAAAAATTGTATAATTCGTAGTCGATATGTGCCCAGTTTTTATACAATGTTTCTTCTTCCGGTCCAATTTCCAATCGAGGGTCTTTCTTTCGCTTAGAATTGAGTTTACCATATAAAACATACTTTAGATCCCAGTTAAGGAGTCGCCTCATCAAAACAATAGATTCGTCAAAGTATTCCGTGATAATAACTAAGTCCATTTCCTTGTCCAATTTGAGTAAATGCTGATGAATGTTGGTAAAATTTTTTGACCAAAATAAAGCGTCTGGAAATCCAAAGTCAAATGCCATTCTATTGTACGTAGTTGGAATGTTGCCCCCGAACGTCATATATTTATCATTGTGTAAGAGATACTCCAATACAGGTCTGTTTCCTGGGATCTTTAATACAGACCTTTGACGGTAATACTGTAAATTAGACTGAAAATGACGGAATGGCTCTCTTACTACTCCTATATATTTTGTATCATTCGGCATGATTTTACTGAATGCTTCTCTGTTATATCTGACATGAGAACATATAATATCATAAGGTCTATTCGGTGGCGGTGGAAGGATCATATCCGACCTCACGGTTTGTTGTACACTAATGGTCGAACCTGCTCTTGGCAAAGCAAACACAAGATCATTTTCGTATCCGTAACGTAGAAAGATATTCTGAACAGTTGTACTAGCGGCTTTATGTACCTTTACGAATGCAATATGTTGGACAGGGTTGGATTTCAAGTCCTGGATAGGGTTGATTTTCGAATCATTGGTATGATCAACATCCATCAATGAATTATGTATCATCGATCTAGAGAGGTTTTTCTGTGGGGTGGAATACTGTTCTGGTTTTGTATACAATCTTTGATAAGACAACGGTAATGGCTGCACGTGAAAATTAGTATTTACTGTAGAAACGAATTTTCGCATAGGAGAATGAATAAAGGAAACGACACCATCAAAATAACTTCCGGTATTGACCAAAACTATCGTCGCCAAACAGCTTAGTCCAAACATCATCCTGTAAAATGATAGAACACACCATTTCAAGAAATGCATTTGATAACTTTTCCATTAAAACTCTATTTTAACGACATCAAATGCCAAACCAGAATTGACAGAGAAATTCGTCAGGTGAAACAACCTTTTTCACGGTAAGAGGCATCTGCTTCTCTTCGTACAAAAGTAATCCTAAAATAAACCCAAAATTACTGATATTAGGACAAAGATGAACAAAACAAAGACTTACATGGAGATTCCAGAAACGAAATAAAGAGAGTAACACCAGATGTTACGGAAAAGTTAGCGTCTTATCGTTTACCAAGGACATCCGCCTTGTAAAGTTTGGTCAGTCTAAGATTCTGATGTCATGTTATTAATAACGTGGCAAGATTTGAACACAAGAAAAGCATACACGGAGACTGCTTATTCCAGAAGAACTGAAATTTAATAATTTTCGTAATTCTCATATATAAGAAAGGTTTAGACCAATGTTAATTGAATTAAAACTTGGATTGCAGGTTATGGAAAAGTTATTTCTTTCAAGAACTCCTTAGTGGCACTAAAGGATTTTATTGTAAATAACTAGAAGGTGCGTGTTGAAAATCCAAACAGGCAAAATGAAATATGACAAACCAGATATAGAACTGCACAAAGGGTAAACATATAAGTATTTGCGGAAGGAAAAGAACGATATATGCATGGGTATATTCTAAATCGAGCAGTTATGCGAGTAAATTAAATCGAGCTGAAAGCCTAATTAGTAAACCGATATCGGAGTTCTTCACTATTCACCAACACTTCAATACTGGGCATGTTAAATCATTTTAATGAACGTAACGAAAATCTAACGTATCTGTAATAGTGTAATAAAGGCTACATTTGTTTTCTCTAATTATCGATTCATACACCAGAAAGATTAAGTATGGACAATTTTGTTCATATTCACCAATGTTCTCACAAGCAGATACATAATTTTGAGCATACTTTGACAAAAAATATGATGTCGACAATTGTGGTACAAAATACAAATATAAGATGTATCAAGCCAAGTAATATGTGTCTTAATGTTTCAATAACTATCGAAAGTATCAATAACGTCACAAAAATGATATATATCTGTAACGTCACAAAAATGACATATATATCAGTAGCGTCACAAAAATGATATATATCAGTAACGTCACAAAAATGATATATATATTAGTAACGTCACAAAAATGATATATATCAGTAACGTCACAAAAATTATATATATTAATATGTAAATGATGACATTACTTACCACAGTATTTTCTTTTTTTGCATCGTTGTCTCCAAAACCATTCCAATTATTAAATGCAAACCTACTCGAGGATCACGTGACTGAGTAACTGTACCACATGTTTCAAGTAATCCACTGTATATACATTACATTTCATGCTGTGCGAACCAGATGTGTCTCATAAAAACATATTATTGATCCAAAACAAAAAAAGTCGAAACTTCAAGTAATCCGATTACAGAAACTGCTTAGCTTCGTCAACCTAGACAAGTAGTCAACAACATTACACGGAACAGTTACCGCGTTACGCTTCATGCCACAGCAATAAAGATAAATCATTCATATTATATGAATATTACTGACAGCAATTTTATATACATGACGGAGAATATCGAAAGAAAGAGAGCCGCAGCCAAATTGGATAGATAAATCCTGATATTATCTTGTGTTGAACAAGACAAATTTTAACATTTCCGTTGTAAGAAGACTACAGGAGGAGAGGTTTAGTTAACTAAATGCTCAAAAGAAAAACACTGATGCTAACATCCAGACTGAACTACAGGATATATTTAACTAACATTATATGATATCATTCTGTGTATCGTTTTCCCTTCATGTGGAGAGTCCTGTGAAATAACCTGAATTTGAGTTACATTAATTACGAAACAACTCCGTCGATATTTATCACAATATCTAGTGAAAGGATATTGATATCAGATATAGTCGTTTGCCATGGCTACATCCAGCTCCATTTAAGACGTATACTTTTCGGAAAATTTTCATGACTATCATTATCTATCTTTGTAAAAGTGCTTTAATTGCATGTTTTTTTTTCTATGATTAAGTTTGGTTACAAGTGACGAGCAAGCTATAATGTGTGTGTATGTGAATCCTTCGAATCAGGTCATCTGTATCAGTGTAGAGTGCTTGAGATGTACCCACTTCGAGACATATGAGCGGGTTTATTCAATGCAACATTTGGCTTCCTGAGAAGTTAATCAATCAACCAGGAGAAAATCCGATTTTGTGAAGTGGTAGACCGTTATTAACCATAGCATTTGTTCATGTGGGATAGATGTCATTTTATTATTGTGGAGGTGTTTAAGACTGACGATACCGCCCAACATACTTTACATATGGACTGATATATAAAATATAGAATATATATAGAATGATGATGAATATTGATCCATTGGTCCGATTCAATATAAGCATTTAAGTTAAATTAGAAAGTGAACATTAATCAAAATACCAAGCTAAATTTAGAAAATGACATATTTTGGTCGCCTATGAATATTTATAGTATGGTAATGATTATGAAAACCTGTGATGATCTCGTGTTATGTGCTTGATCTCGATTTAAACATATAAGTAATGGTTGCCTCAAAATCACCTCATCATTGATGTTTAGAACAACCAAATCATACATGTTTCAGTCGTACGTGACACGGGCCTGAACGAAAACCCAGGATGTGACTAAGAACATTCAAATACTGTAAACATTAACATCTTAGAGATAATATTATTCTATCGTTTTTCGTCCTCATGATATCGCCCTAAGGTATGACTGCGCCAATTGCATCTTATGTGAATTGTAAATGCAGTAATTCTGATTTGTTTATGATTGGTATTCTAAAATTTGATTGTGACAAAATAAGAAAGTTTACACTAGGTTGTAACAAAGATGCACTAATTTCCAAATTTCAACAAATTTCCATATTGAAAGTACATAGAAATGTATGTGTATTCTGAACAATGCCATGATTCGACTAAGTCCCACAACGGCTTGCATGTCACAGAAAAATGCGCGGGCTAAATGTCCACCAGCTATTTCTACCACATGTAATCTCGAAGACAAGCATCTTTCAATAAATAAAAACACAGATACAGAAAAGTCATGAAACGAATCAAAACAATTGTTTCGGTCTTCAATGAAGCTGAGGTTCTAAGCTGTTAAAAGCTGACGTTGACATTCCGCCTGACGGAATCATCAAAGATGTCGATGTAATCCGCTAACATAAACGTATGTCGATATATTGCTAGTCGATTTCTGTCACAGACCTTCTCAATACATACTAGATCTAATAACATAGTGGAATTGTTCATTATCAATTTCAATTCATATACATGTTCAGGCAATACTTAAAAAAAACAGAAAAGAAAGAAAAACATGTCAACATTATCATGATCCAAACTCAAATTAGAAAAGACTAAGTGTACCGAAAGAGAACATGACACCAGCCATGTAAATGTCGGTCGATCCAATTAAATGATTTCAGGTTTTCAAATGAGAGCAGAGTATATAGCAACGGAACCAACAAGCAAACTAACGACCATGAAACACGTCCAACATCATTTCGCACAAAAAAAAAAATTCTCAATGAAATCACTATAAAGACATAATTTTCATCAACCTGCATAATTTGAGACTATGTATGACCGTCAGTTGATGACATCTTGCACAACAATCGTGATATTGGGAACAAACATGCAGCATGTTAACTCCATATGTTGGAACGCAAAGATAAGATATTGCTATTCTGTTATGGAAAACTCACATATAGGAACAGCATGGTAGAGAGTTGTCAATGAGTCGGTATACAAAGGGCTAATATACAGCAATCTGTCCTTGATTTCCACCTCTGGTGTTTTTATACGATGGACGTGATTAAAAACGTATTATTATTACTTTTTTTTTACATTCTTTTTATTCAGTGATAAACAAACAGATACAGAAATATCCTCTCGCAGGAGGGCTCACATTCTTCACTCGCCTTTCACATAACCATTCATCCTAAATACATGTAGCTGTATTCTGACATATAGCTATTTGTTTACAGTAGATAAATTAGATATCACATTCATTCCAACAAAGAATTTCGATTTGTTTATAAGTATATAAACATATTAAAATATTAAGACAATAAAAAGACGTATTAAATATTCATAACTATTTGTTGTATGCGCGTCGCTTGAGTCGAACGCGCCCACGATTATTCCATGCACTAGTATAGGCGCCAACGGTACTTTAACCGGAGCACATGGCTGCATAACGCTGAGCATTTACTGCTTGACATGGTAAGTCTAGACATTTATTTTGTTTCCAAAACCTCAGTTTATTTGTTAGGGTATTTTTAGTCTATTGAATTCGTTTTTTGTTTATCGTGGCATGATATTTCTGAAGCTCAATTACAGGTAGATCTATATACATTAACAGAAACAGAGTAGCAGGCCTAAGTTTGGTTGAAGCCCGCTTTCTTGCAAATTAGATAATAAGTTATGACTGTCTTATGTAATTTATAGTAATTACAGTGTATTAATTAGTATTAGGTAAAGTAATATTTAATATCAAATGACTTTGTTTCAGGCAGGCTTAACGGTTTGAGGAAGCTATTTTTATTATTATTATTATTATTATTATTATTACTACTACATTGTATTCAACTGGCAGCAGCTGAATTGTTGCTAAATTGACCTGAACGCCAATTACGAGTTAGAGATTAAACGATCAATATTTAGAAATATATCTTTTAAAATGTTCATAAAAACATTTGACCTTTATACATGGCTTCATGTGTGAAATATGTTTTAAATCTATAAAACACGTACATATTATTGATGAGGGAAGCTTTTTTGCATACTTGGTCCGGTTTTCATTCAACGTTATCATAATTCTTGTCAATTTATATTTTCTAAATATCGTTTTCTTAATCCCTAAAAATTCTTGTTAATTATTGTTTACCTGCCTTTGGCTCAACGATTTAAATGTACTCATATAAATGGCTTATCTTTAACTGCCAAGCGCCCTTAGATTTTTTTTAAAAACAGCCTGATGGAGTGTAATGAAAACATAGTCACGTATGTTAACGGATAACTAAAAGTTTGTAGATGTGTCTTCATGAATGCCTATAAATTATTCTGTTTAAAACTTGTCGTAGTTGTTAAAAATGGGACCTAGATACGCAAGTGCACGGGATTTCTTGAAAAATTCGGCCAAAATATTTTATTAATTGATAAGTTGTATTGATTATCGACAATAATCTAAAATAGATAAAAATGCAAATCATAACATATGGTTATGTATCCAATGGCCATACATTCGTATACATGTATGTAATAGGTAGATGGATATTGAAATAGCATGGGTTTGGGTTTCCTTATTTTTTTAATGAAAAAAAAAAATTCATGCTAGCGCATTCTACATATCGGCCAAGATCAGCATACATAACTATGAATTTTGAATATGCGTAATCCATCATTGCTATGTGACAAAGATGAAACCGTTCTGATGGAGAACCACGAATATCGGACTAAGATAAAAATGATCATTGCGAGACATCATTTTAATTATTGATGGAATGATATTAATGATAAATCATTTAATAGAATAATCTATATAGACAGAATTAGAGATGAATACGGTGACATTATATATTACCTTTTTGTACCTTGCATTTACAGTATCAAAAATGGTCTATCATTAATATTAATCAACTTCAATTCAACGCCAATGGATAAGCAGTATTTCAAATCCATTTAAACGCCAAACGAAAAAATGACACTAAGGTTTGTTGCAGAAAAGAGACGTCTGTGGATGGCCTTGTCTTTGATGCTTTGAAATTCCTCTCCATGTATATGTAGATAGGTGTGATTTATTGTAAATAAATGTTTAGCAAGTGATCATAGTTTATTTCTCTCTTCAATACTGGATCTAAAGAAGGAAAAAAACATTTACGAGTTCTTTCTGGTGTCATGAGATATTAATGTGAACTCTTATCAGGATGACAAATTATTGACAATTTTCTTTTCAGATTAGCCAAATAACTGTGAAAAATAAATTCAGGGTAGCAAAGACTTTTGAATGAATGTATCGTCTCCTGATATTTAAATATAAATTGGAACTTTATTTTAAAATCAAACATCTTTTTATACAATATAGATTTGAAAGACTTTTGTTTTGTATTGAAACAAGTCACAAGATATTGATAATATCTTCGACATCAAGAAACACGGAAGCTTATAGATAGATATAGCGCTCTCTAATGGGACGGAGGTTGGGCAACAGCTCTAAATGTACAAAAAACGGATACTTCACTGACTTAAGGAAATACGGAGGCACGCGTGTATGCACAAAAGAATACTTTTAAAGAAGGACAACAACTTGCTAGATATGAGAAGGACAACTTTTCTTGTAGACAGTGTTGAAAGAAAAGACGAAATCCTACTGATTGTAAGAGAGACAGATGTCTGAACCCTCATTGCTGGGATATTAGAATATAACAGTATTGTTTAGCTAACACCATATCATCAATCGACCATACATAATTAAGGTCTGTTGCTATTTCTGTATCAAGTTTACTGGAGACTTTAAGTCGCCATGGGACCATCCAACGCTCTCTGGTAAATTCAAGTCGAATTAGACATTTATATACCTGTCGTCATGGAAACATTGAAGCAAGAACTGTGAAAATGTAACAGAAGTATAACGGATATCTCGATCTGCCTATCCTGTTGATAATCCCGAAAATTCATGATTCATTGGACCGGCGATGAAACCCTCAATTGCTCTTTGGTAAGTGTATTGGCATATGAGGAGCAAAAAATGAATTAATGAGAGCACGTACACGGAGATACAACACGGAGATACAACACGGAATCACAGAGGCCTAACGAATACTACCACGTCACTCCTACTTTAGCGATTAAAAAAGTGCAGAAATCAATATATTATACTGGCTCGTTGAAGAAGATATCATGTTGATATTCTCGTCTTTGCTTATATAAGGTACATTAAACGCTAGACGGCATTATATTACAAATAATAAACAATTCCCACGTATTCCAATCAATACTTATCAGCGTTATGTTTGTTGTTTTCAAAGTTGCTTCAGATTCAAACCAAGCGCTTATCTGTTCATGTGCTGTTATATACAAGCAAGTAATATAGTCGAAATGAACTTTAAAAAAATATTAAACAAATTCAAATGTTACAACTTTTCTCAAATATATAATACATACCTATAGAACACATATGAATACATCATATTATTTCTATAGTATCCCTGTATGATATGAAGAAAATCTGCTATCTATCTATAAGATCATCACAATCATATATTCTGTAATAAAAAGTACTGGAATGTCTAAAAAACTTGAAAAGGCACTTTCTAGTTCATCACCAAACAGTACTGTGCATCATATTCGCTGCAATGAATAAACTGTATCGGTTTTATTTCGGTGCTTTGTCTTTTTTTATTTTTCGATTAAAACGAAGTAACAGCTGTATAACAGGTATCTGTTTGATCAACAAGTGCTCTATAATCATACGTTTCATATTATCAAGATGCTACATCGAAGATTGTGATATTGATTTTCTGGCTTCTGTCGAGAAAACATGTTTCAAATCTGGAAATAAATATTGTATGGTTTAAATATTCATTTAATATAACGTCAAAAGCGTAACCATAAATGACTGACTAAATGATTGATCAAGATATATATGGCGGGTGTCTATGATGAAATAGAAGACACTTACTCTTCCGGAACATGCGGTCTTATTATCCTTGTACTATTTCAGGAGTTTCCGTGTAAATCTTTATTTTATTCACAATTTGTTTTATTTTTCTTCCCTTCAAACTCTGTAGTCCTCATTTGATCTTGCTTTCAACTCCGATTTAATATGCCAATTCATTCTAATATTCGAAATATACACATGTATATGCTTTCTAAATTATCACACACATGAAAATTACTGAACGTATAGAAATATGGGGCAACTGCAGCTCACAATCTAGACTTTAACTTTTTTTTATTATCTTGGATTTTCCTCTTAGTTGCCTCCTAGGTTTAGAAACTTAGGTCTTTGGCATACGTGACGAGTCCCAGAAGGACGAAACAGCTGTATGTAACAGCGTTTCTCATTACTAGCGTGTCTTTTGCACAATCTTCGTTAATATTGATCGGTTAGTTATGTTTGCCTAAATTTCGTTTTCTTTGTTCTTTTCCTAGTTTATGTTTTGTGTAATCAGCTGTCCCTTAGTTGTTGGAAACAAATGTTAATGTTATTTCGATCTTTATTACGCTTTACTTTCTCATAACTTTCTGCTAGGTAACCTTGTGTTGTTACAGTATACAGTATTTACAGGCACCATTCGTTGTTTTCTACAACTAATATTCTAATATGTTTGTATGAGATACTTAGAAAATAACCCATTATTGTGTTTTTCTGCTGAGAATGAGATCGTTTCGATTGAATCTAAAATGGGCTATATTATTTTGGTTGGACACGTTATAATAAATTTCAACGTTGTGCACAATGTCAACTACATTACAGTATATCTGTAGTTCGCAAGGCGCAATGTACTAATATATGGTGCTTTTATATTATGCAGTATCCTGTGTGGGTTATGTTGTTTGGTGATAATGATGTTATTTTCTATAGAACCGTTTGCCTTACGCTGTAGTTACACAAATGAAGAATATCCCATGGCAAGCTCAACCACCACGGCGGATCTCAGAAGTGATCGTTCTCACACAGATTCTGTAGGCCAAGCTCAGAATACGGAATCCAACATCCCAGTACATCATATCGCATGCATTAAGGTTCACAAGGCAGCTAGTACTACTGTACAAAACATTTTTCTATGTTATGGATACGAAAAGGATTTAATTTTTGCTCTTCCACATTATGAATCAACAATTAGCATTCGTAAGTTTGTTACAAGCGACAGCTGCGTCATACACCCACAAATAAACCGTTTGATATCTTTTGTTCACAAGTAAGATTTAGTAGGGAATCTTTTGATACAATACTACCAAAGGATACTAAATATAGAGCAATAATACGGGAATCCTTCCATCAGTTCCAATCAAATTTACAGTATTATCGGCAAAGGTATGTGTTAAAATCTCAGGAAACGGACCTGTAGTGAAGTATCTCTTACTCAATGATAAATATATGACGTTCGGGGGCAACATTCCCTCTACTTTCAATAGAATGGCATATGACTTTGGATTTCCGGAAGATTTATTTTGGTCAAATAACTATATCAAATTGCATAACTATTTATCAAAACTGGATAATGAAGTGGATTTAGTAATAGTGACGGAATACTTTGACGAATCCATTGTGTTGATGAGGCGACTCCTTAAATGGGATCTGAGATATTTTTTTTACAGTAAATTGAATGTAAATAGATAGACAGATCCACGATTACAAATGGGAACAACAGAGAAAAAAACTATATAAACCATGGGCATATCTCGATTACGCTTTGTATAACTTTTTCGTTAAGAAACTTCAAACAAAAATCAAAACACAGACAGAAGATTTCTATGAGGAAGTGGAGTATACCAGGACTGTTCGAATATTGTATAATGAATTGTTTGTCAACAGTAAAAGACGACTGTAAAAGAAACATGTCGTTTGATGGTAGTGCTTGGAATAAAGAGTTTGTCATCAGACAGACAACTGTGAATTGTTATTTAAGGAGGAAATACCATTCTTAGATAAATTAATAGAAAAGCAAAAAGAACTAGACGCTGTTCATTATTCATTAATGTTTAATTCTATGTTTGAACACCTGGTTAAGTAGTAGATTAGTGTATTGTTTTCTCGTCGAGCTGAAATCCTCGTTTATTTTTTCCAGCACTTGACAATATATTTTCAACTGTGACCGAGTTAGAGAATTAAAGGCAATAAAGGATTTAACATCCCTCATAATATGAATAAATTTTCTTGTCGCTAGTTCTGTATTGTTCTTCAGGCATTCATTAATAGATATCGATAGAATAACTATTGGGCCGATTAAGTCCAAATGACAATGCAAGCTTTGGCAATGCGAACACGGAAAGCCAAGAGAGGGACCGAAAATGACTTGATCAAGCAATGTTTCCTTTCTGTCGTATTCTTGCCTTATTAACTTATGTACGTAGGGGCGAGAATACAAAAAACTGTCATTTATTTCTTAACAGCTTCGATAGTTAACAACCGCATATATATTTATACATTAGTTCCATCTTAATATTCCAATATTTACGGTAAGACTACATAGCCTGTAAGATAATGTTTTCTGATAGGTTGAGAAATTAAGATAAAAAAAGTAATGTGACTTATTTTAGTGACTGTGGTTTTAGTGACTGGTTTCAGTGATTGTGGTTTTAGTGGCTGTGGTTTTAGTGACTGTGGTTTTAGTGACTGGTTTTAGTGGCTGTGGTTTTAGTGACTGTGGTTTTGGTTTTAGTGACTGTGTTTTTGGTGACTGTGGTTTTAGTTACTGTGATTTTAGTCACTGTGGTTTCAGTGATTGTGGTTTTAGTGACTGTGGTTTTAGTGACTTTGGTTTTAGTGACTGTGGTTTCAGTGACTGTGGTTTTAGTGACTGTGGTTTTAGTGACTGTGGTTTCAGTGACTGGTTTCAGTGACTGTGGTTTTAGTGACTGTGGTTTTAGTGACTGTGGTTTCAGTGACTGGTTTCAGTGACTGTGGTTTTAGTGACTGTGGTTTTAGTGACTGTGGTTTTAGTGGCTGTGGTTTTAGTGACTGTGGTTTTAGTGACTGGTTTTAGTGGCTGTAGTTTTAGTGACTGGTTTTAGTGGCTGTTGTTTTAGTGACTGTGGTTTTAGTGACTGGTTTTAATGGCTGTAGTTTTAGTGACTGGTTTTAGTGGCTGTTGTTTTAGTGACTGTGGTTTTGTTGATTGTGGTTTTAGTGACTGGTTTTAGTGGCTGGTTTTAGTGGCTGTGGTTTAAGTGACTGGTTTTAGTGGCTGTGGTTTTAGTGACTGTGGTTTCAGTGACTTGTTTTAGTCACTGTGGTTTTAGTGACTTGTTTTAGTGACTGTGGTTTTAGTGACTTGTTTTAGTGACTGGTTTAAGTGACTGTTGTTTTAGTGACTGTGGTTTTAGTTACTGTGGTTTTAGTCACTGTGGTTTTAGTTATTGTGATTTTAGTCACTGTGGTTTTAGTCACTGTGTTTTTAGTTACTGTGATTTTAGTCACTGTGGTTTTAGTCACTGTGGTTTTAGTTATTGTGATTTTAGTCACTGTGGTTTTAGTCACTGTGTTTTTAGTTACTGTGATTTTAGTCACTGTGGTTTTAATGACTGTGATTTTAGTGACTGTGGTTTTAGTGACTGTGGTTTTAGTGACTGTGGTTTTAGTAGCTGTGGTTTTAATGACTGTGGTGTTAGTGACTGTGGTTTCACTGATTGTGGTTTTAGTGACTGTGGTTTTAGTGGCTGTGGTTTTAGTGGCTGTGGTTTTAGTTACTGTGTTTTAGTCACTGTGGTTTTAGTCACTGTGGTTTTAGTCACTGTGGTTTTAGTCACTGTGATTTTAGTCACTGTGGTTTCACTGATTGTGGTTTTAGTGACTGTGGTTTTAGTGACTGTGGTTTTGGTGACTGTGGTTTTAGTAGCTGTGGTTTTAGTGACTGTGGTTTCACTGATTGTGGTTTTAGTGACTGCGGTTTTAGTGACTGTGGTTTTAGTGACTGTGGTTTCACTGATTGTGGTTTTAGTGACTGTTGTTTTAGTGACTGTGGTTTTAGTCACTGTGGTTTTAGTGGCTGTGGTTTTAATGACTGTGGTTTTAGTGACTGTGGTTTCACTGAATGTGGTTTTAGTGACTGGTTTTAGTGACTGTTGTTTTAGTGGCTGTGGTTTTAGTGACTGTGGTTTTAATGAGTGTGGTTTTAGTGACTGTGGTTTTAGTGACTGGTTTTAGTGACTGGTTTTAGTGACTGGTTTTAGTGACTGTGGTTTCAGTGACTGGTTTCAGTGATTGTGGTTTTAGTGACTGTGGTTTTAGTGACTGTGGTTTTAATGACTGTGGTTTTAGTGACTGTGGTTTTAGTGACTGGTTTCGGTGACTGTGATTTTAGTGACTGTGGTTTTAATGACTGTGGTTTCACTGATTTTGGTTTTTGTGGCTGTGGTTTTAGTGACTGGTTTTAATGACTGTTGTTTTAGTGGCTGTGGTCTTAGTGACTTGTTTTAGTCACTGTGGTCTTAGTGACTGTGGTTTTAGTGACTTGTTTTAGTGACTGTGGTTTTAGTGACTGTGGTTTCAGTGACTGGTTTTAGTCACTGTGGTTTTAGTTACTGTGGTTTTAGTGACTGTGGTCTTAGTGACTGTGGTTTTAGTGACTTGTTTCAGTGACTGTGGATTTAATGACTGTGGTTTCACTGATTGTGGTTTCACTGATTGTGGTTTCACTGATTGTGGTTTAAATTACTGTTGTTTAGGTTACTGTGGTTTCAGTGATTGTGCATTACATACTATCTATATAGTATGTTATTGAACTTGTCAGGTAGGGTATTATTCATTTAACCAGACTGATAGAGTATTGACCTTTTATTTATATAACCTAATACGCAATTTATTTATCCAACAGGTATTGCATTGAAATACGTACTTCGGATCTATACCTGATTAGTCAACGCTCTAATCGATTGGCCTATAAGATCCCAGGTAAGATTGGATACATGTTCTTGTCCTTCGCATCGATACTCTGGGTGGGTCACAAGTTTGGTGATTCAATGAATGGCCAATCATGGTCAGATATATACAATATATATATAGGATTGATCAGTAAGCTGTGTTGTACGTTTTCACAACATAAATGGGCATGACTGGGAGTGATGGAAGACGTTAGGATTTTTTTCTACCTATATATCTAAACATTTGGGGGAAAGCTGATAACTCTCCACAAGTGCGATGTAAACATGTCATACTACACTCACCATGCTTACCTACACTGACAAAGTTACAGTTCTACCAAGTGCCTTTCATCATTCTAGTGTGTTATTATTGTATTCATAATGCTAGTTCTCCTTGACATGTTTGCGACATTTCTTTATATTTTTAACACATTTTCACATTCATATCATATTTTTATATTTATTTCTATCTAATGGAGTTTACCATTCATATGCAAATGAGCAATGTTCACAAAGAAATTTTCTGAAATAGAATCAACCTTGCATGACTTTGTTTTTCATGCACTTTTACAAAATTATTCTTCAATTCTTCTTGTGACCTGGCGAACCAAGCCAGCGTTCAAAGGTTTCTCTCGAAACTGATCATTATGAATGATTTCAAAAAGATCCTTTTTTGAAAACTAACCCATTTCAAAATATGCTTTGTAATAGTACATGCATCTGATATAAACTTAACTTCCAAAAATGGAAATGCTAGCTGACAACAACGCTTCACATAATTCTTTAACGTGGAATCGATAAAAAAAATCTTTTACTTGAGATTTTTTTTTTTTTTTTTTTTGGCCCTAACCAGTACTGGATTGTGGATCTATCAATGAATCAAAGTACTGGATGCCAAACTCGGTCGGAAGCATTGCTGATATCTCAAAAGTTACTGATTTCTTAACCTTTATCCAGAGCAGAGAAAATATCATTAGAAATAGATATGAGCTGATTTATAATGGAATCTCCGGATCTGTGGGATCTCCGGATCTGTGGAATCTCCGGATTTGAAGCATCACTGACAGGGTGATAGTAAAGACATGGTGATCAGATAGTTGTGCACGGATCTGAAGCCAGACTGACAGGGTGTTAGTGATCAGATAGTTGTACAGGGATCTGAAGTCAGACTGACAGGGTGTAAGTAAAGATTTGGTGATCAGATAGTTGTACAGTGATCTGAAGTCAGACTCACAGGGTGTTAGTAAAGATTTGGTGGTCAGAAAGTTGTGCACGGTTCTGAAGCCAGACTGACAGGGTGTTAGTGATCAGATAGTTGTACACGGATCTGAAGTCAGACTAACAGGGTGTTAGTAAAGATTTGGTGATCAGATAGTTGTACAGTGATCTGAAGTCAGACTGACAGGGTGTTAGTAAAGATTTGGTGATCAGATAGTTGTGCACGGATCTGAAGCCAGACTGACAGGGTGTTAGTGATCAGATAGTTGTACAGGGATCTGAAGTCAGACTGACAGGGTGTTAGTAAAGATTTGGTGATCAGATAGTTGTACAGTGATCTGAAGCCAGACTGACAGGGTGTGAGTAAAGATTTGGTGATCAGATAGTTGTACAGTGATCTGAAGCCAGACTGACAGGGTGTTAGTAAAGACATGGTGATAAGATAGTTGTACAGGGATCTGAAGCCAGACTGACAGGGTGTTAGTAAAGATTTGGTGATCAGATAGTTGTACACGGATCTGAAGCCAGACTGACAGGGTGTTAGTAAAGATTTGGTGATCAGATAGTTGTGCACGGATCTGAAGCCAGACTGACAGGGTGTTAGTGATCAGATAGTTGTACAGGGATCTTAAGTCAGACTGACAGGGTGTTAGTAAAGATTTGGTGATCAGATAGTTGTACAGTGATCTGAAGCCAGACTGACAGGGTGTTAGTAAAGATTTGGTGATCAGATAGTTGTGCACGGATCTTAAGCCAGACTGACAGGGTGTTAGTGATCAGATAGTTGTACAGTGATCTAAAGTCAGACTGACAGGGTGTTAGTGATCAGATAGTTGTACAGTGATCTGAAGCCAGACTGACAGGGTGTTAGTAAAGATTTGGTGATCAGATAGTTGTACAGTGATCTAAAGCAAGACTGACAGGGTGTTAGTGATCAGATAGTTGTACAGGGATCTGAAGCCAGACTGACAGGGTGTTAGTGATCAGATAGTTGTACAGGGATCTGAAGCCAGACTGACAGGGTGTTAGTAAAGATTTGGTGATCAGATAGTTGTGCACGGATCTGAAGCCAGACTGACTGACAGGGTGTTAGTAAAGATTTGGTGATCAGATAGTTGTGCACGGATCTGAAGCCAGACTGACAGGGTGTTAGTGATCAGATAGTTGTACAGTGATCTGAAGTCAGACTGACAGGGTGTTAGTGATCAGATAGTTGTACAGTGATCTGAAGCCAGACTGACAGGGTGTTAGTAAAGATTTGGTGATCAGATAGTTGTGCACGGATCTGAAGCCAGACTGACAGGGTGTTAGTGATCAGATAGTTGTACAGTGATCTGAAGCCAGACTGACAGGGTGTTAGTAAAGATTTGGATGATTATATAGTTGTACCTATATCTATATGCACGTCGTATTTGAATTCAGGCCTTCGGTAAGATGAGAATTATGGAACAATTAAGGTGGTGTAATTTCATATTGAAATATATTTTTAATCGATATAAAGATGACACAATATAAAGTAGTAAAAGACATTTTACAAAGATTACCACAAGTACACGAAACACTATTTTAATTTACTGCCGAGTATAATTGAAACCAAACAGATGACTCAAGCGTAACAAAGTCTGGTAGTTTTGTATATAGTTTCTGGGTACTGATGAGGAATTTGCAGTACGTATTTCGAGCCGAAACTTCTAAAAGCTATAAACCGTGGTACCACTTCGATCGAACAATATAAAAATGTATCAATGTTTTCAAAATAACTTCAACATTGGTGTCTGCTATTTCTGATTAATGATAAGATGTATGACATATCATGTATTGATCATAATGACAAAGTAATATCAATGTGTGTTCCTTATGTTAGGCTGACAATTAATATATGAGTTTACAGTACTATGTATGAAACACTAATTTACATCATGGACTTGATACAATGTTTCCGTTATTATAATTTTTTCTAGAAAATATAGATGTATCACGAGGTTCTATTTTTTTTCTATATAAGCATGCAATATACACAAGTTATGATTTAGTATCATGGCTTGATTAAATGATAGGACTAAAGTGTTTAAAAATTAAATCATCGTAATCTACTCCCTTTATCTATTTAGGTGTGAAATGTATGTATAGGTAAATCACACTAAACACACTTATGTCACGTGCTGTCACAGCACGAGGCCCAATATATACCTTTAGGGAACACCAACTCTGCCTATAACAACATGTTTACGTGGGAGGTCAGTTGTGATGATAGTGAGTTGTAGTCTGGTGCAGAATTGTTGTACATGTAACTTGTACAGGTAAATCAGATAATCAAGTTCTGATAACAGTTCAGAAAACTGTAAAATAAAGGAATCAGATCTATTTCTTAAAACTGTTCTAATCCCAAGCTGTTCAATGGGAAATGTATAAAAGCCCAGTACATTTTGGAGAATTATCATATTTTTAATCTGCACTTTGAAGCATCAATTTCTCATTGCTTGATGTATTACTAAACTTTTGTCACACATATATTAGTTAATCTTGTACTTAATTCAGCTTAGTGTAAAGTGTGTTTAATTTGAGTGATATTATTATTTGTGTGGTTTGATACAAGTACAAGATGTCTAACGCTCAGATCAACGTTAAGCTAATCACCAACAGAAGCGGCGGACAGAACCTTTCGCACAATGGATTCATCTAAAGACAGATTCGAAGGACATTCTGGAGACTGAAGAAGAAGGTACTGCATGCCTACCCCAACATCTACACCACCATCCAGACGCTTAAGGACATACAGAGCATGAAAGACATCAGCCGGACTCCGAGATACGCAGGAGGCACCATTCCACCTCGGAAGAAGAAATACGCCAACATTGACAGACGCCTGGCCACCTTGAAGGACCGTTACCAGACTGGGACGATCGACCTGATGACCGCTGCTGATTCAGCATCCGAGCTTCTCCATCTTGGATAGAGTGTTTTGTGTTTTCTAGTAGAGACTTATCAAGTACTTGACTATCAAAAGATGCAAAAGGACATATCATCTATTTAAAGTGGACAATGTATTGTCGTAGATAAACGAGTCTGTGCTAATTCAGCTTCATTTAGGGGTTTACTGTTTATTTTAAATGATAGTTTATTTTCGTGCTAAAATGCACATATTGATTCACTATTACAAGTATGAGTATAAATTCAATTTTATTGCCGACACCAATATATTAATGTGACTTAATGAATTTTATTTATTAATTAAACATAATCTTACATGATAATCATTGAATAATGAATAATATCAAATATTAATATTTAATAACTATTTTGTAATACTTTTATATGCTAAACATTGTGTTACAATTAATTAGAAACTTTATCTATTTCATTATTGATATGTAAATATCCTAGTCACAAAATGAGTTGACATTCTTAGTTGAAACAGACTATAACTTAAGCTTCAAAGGATTCCTTCTATAAACACATTCCTTTCAAGTTGGCAGA